>NC_089592.1:85525478-85745478 GCF_019320115.1 Miscanthus floridulus | reverse complement strand
ACTTCCAGTGAGCTGTTATCGGGTAAGTCCGAGTGGAGGCCCATGCCCCGTTCGCTAGGGGATGGCTAGCGGTCCAGAGACACACTCCAAGAGTACCAGAGGATTTCTCTAGTGGGTGCTGAGGCCGTTCGCTGGGCCTCGGTGGCTCGGTGCCTCCCTACGGTGGGATCCCATTCAGAGACCTTCCTGCCGGTCTCAGACACGACTTTGGGTGTCCCAAGTGTTTCGCTTGCTTGGGTCTCGGCCCCGTATAGGCTCGCCCACGGTCGTCCCTGACTCTGTTATCCTAGGGCGGCTATCAAAACCCCTTAGGGCCCAGCCTTTGAACCCCTGGACCATAATAGGCTCAGAGCCTGGTTCCTTCATATGAAAGGAATAGGCCAGGGGGAATATCTTCCCCGTTGGCTTGGCAACGGGTGGCACGCCTTTTGAGGTGGTTTTCTGGGGAGGCAAAATGACGTCTGCTGCCGTAGTGGCCGGGCGTGACGTGGTGGATGGGATGTAACTGTTCTCGCATTTAATGAGGAAGACGTGGGCGCATGGGCCAGCGAAATCGGCTCGTAGTTAACTGCGCCGGATCGAGGGGGGGGGGAAACTTCCCTGATTTCGTCGCCCATTCGTTTCGCCTCCTCCCTGCATAAATACCCAAAGAGTCTCGCCCCTCCTCGTCTTACCTTGCCTACATTAGCACTGCCTCCGTCGAGCCGTCGCTAGAGCAGCGGGTGCCAGGAAGAAGAGGGGAGAAGAGCGAGCCTAGGGAGAAAGCGAGAAAAAAGCGTGAGCATGGGAGAGAGAGAGAAAAACTCATCGCCGCATCTGATTCCTCCATCGCACTCATGGCCAGCGACATCGTTGTTGTCAAGGCGGACCCCTGGGATCCGTCGAACGTCACCGAGGAGATGCTTCAGTCGCTTGTTGATTGTGGACTCCTTTGCCCGGTGATAGACCCCACCAGGTCGGAGTGGATTGCTCCATACGGTGAGCCAGAGCCGAGGCCTCACGACGGCTATGTCGTGAGCTTCGTCTCCTTTCACGAGCGCGGCCTCGGCGTCCCGGCGGATTGGTTCATGTGGGCGCTCCTGCACTACTATGGCGTGGAGCTCCACAACTTCAATCCCAACTCTATCGCCCAGGCGGCTATCTTTGTTGCTGTCTGTGAGGGGTATTTGGGGATTGCTCCCCATTGGGAGTTGTGGCTCCACCTATTCCGGGCGAGGCACACTACCAAGCCGACGGGCATGTCGGGTACGAGGAAGGCGACAAGGGCCGGCGGCTACACTCTCCAAGTGCGCTAGGACCACTTGCACCTCTACATTCCAGCCCAACTCGCGTCATCCAATCACCGGTGGTACACGAGTTGGTTCTACCTTCGCAACGATGACAGAGGACTTCCCCCCTACACTAGGCGGATTGTGGGGAGTTGCCCGAAGAGATGGAAGTACGGCGTCCCGAAGGACGACCAGCCCAAGCTGCAGCCGCTTCTAGAGGGCTGGCGAGGCTGCAGGGCCACGGTCTCACCGTGGCTGTGGTCATGGCCCCCTTCCACCGCTAGAGGGTGCTGCCGCTGATGGCTCGGCGGCGGCGGCTGTTCGAGATGAAGCCGGGTGAGCCCATTGAGGGCATCTGGATGTCCTCCTCTGCCCTTTCCAATGAGGAAATTCTTTGTCGGGTGGGGGAGACGGTAGAGGCGAAGCTGAGGGGCAACAACTTGACCCCTATCGCGATGCGGTCGTCGCGGGGGTTCCTCTTGCTGGTAAGTCATATGCCGCTATAGCCTCCGAGCCTCCTCAGTCTCCCCTTACCCCTTGTTCCCTTATGCGCATCCGTCGTTCCTGCAGGGGATGAGGGACGTGTGCTCTTCTCCGCCGCCCGTTCCCGAGGACATGAGGTGGTGGGCGATCAACCGGGCGCACTCCGACGTGTAGAAGAAGTGAAAAGACGCCAAGGTGGCGAAGCGCACGAAGCAAATCCTCGCACGTGAAGAGCTGGATAAGTGCCGCCGTCAACAACGGAAGGATGGTCTCCCGTTGGAGGAATCCCTGTCGTCGTCACTGTCGACGGAGGCCTCGGACGGGGATGATGGGGGTGAGGTGGGGCGAGGTCCCTTGGACCACCTTCCTGACATAGTGGAGGTGGTGCCCGGGGCGTTGGCAAGCAGCCCGGCACTCCCGGGAGGAGGAGGAGAAGCGGACCTGGGGTCGGCGGTTGCCCGCTCTGGGGCCAAGGCCGACACGCCCGAGGCGTGGGCGTTGGGCAAATGCGCCGTCAGCCCAATGGGCTCGACGGCGATGGTGGAACAAGCAGCGGTGGAGGCGATGCTACCGCCCCTGTAGAGGACCGACGGGCGCTGGGGTCCTTTGACGACCGGCCGGCGCCGATGGACACGGAGGCGATGCCTCTGCCGCTGCCTCTGCCTTTGCGGACGAGGTTTGCCGTGGCAAAGCGGTTGCCGCCCCGTTCAAGGTAGGTGTATTTTTGACAGGGTCATAGTGCCTTCCGTTTGCCTTTTGGTCTCGCGCTGACCCTGTAGGTTATTTTTCCTTAGTCGGAAGCGGCCTGTGGACGAGCTTCCCTTGGCACCCCTTAAGGCGCTCAAGGCGAGCCCCGGCTCCTCCGCCCACTAGGTGGCAGAGGCATAAGCCGCTATCCAATGCGGCGTGGCGTTGGCGAGGGCCGACCCGAAGGAGCCGACCGCCCAAGGAGGGGCTGTCGAGGCGACCCCTACACAGACAAGGGAAGGAGTGCTTCTACCCCACGAGGGCGAGGCTCACGAGTCAGATGGGGCCGGCATGCCCTTGGTTGCCAAGGCCCCTAGGGTCTCCGAGGCTGAGGCGACGGAGGCCAGGGCACCCAAGACCGTCGAGACCGCAGTGGCCGCGGTCGGTGTTTCTGCGTCCACCGAGGCCACGATGGAGGAGGCCGGAGCCCCCGAGACCATCGAGGCCATAATTGCGGAGGCTGGAGCCCCCGAGATCACCAAGGCCGTCATGATGGTAGCGAGGCCATTTGTCCAGGAGGCAGAGATGAAGGCGGCGGAGGCCTCGGTGGCGCCCTTGGTTCAGGGGCCGCCATTGTTGCGAGAGAGCACCCGGGAGGCAGAGGTCTATCCGATCTCCTCCGACGATACTTCCCGGGCGTGGGAGGTGGTCGACGCCGAGGAGGCCGGTGCCGTGGAATAGCCAGTGCTGATCTTGGATGAGGGAAGCTCGGCCCTCGTGTGGGCACGACCCGAGCCTCGCGGGTGGGATCACCCGTGGGTACTGTGGCGGAGCCGGGACGACCCTGAGGGGGAGCCTCTATTCACCCTCGAGGACGCAGCTGAGGGTGGGCACTGGGGCACCTTCGAGCAATACCACCAGCTGGCGGAGCGGTCGCTACGGACAACCCTATCCGTGGTGGCCGACGAACTGCCCGGAGTCGCCTAGGTTCGCGTTTTCCTTTCTCGCGTGACGTTGTCCTTTTCTAGTTTTGTTGCAATCAATGACCCCTGTTCTGCTTCCCTAGGAGCTCGAGACCCGGTCCCTTGGGAAGTCGGTCTTTCTCTGGCGGGAGAGGGGCGTCTGGGACCAGCTTCAGTGGCAGAAGGGCCTTCTTGCCGGCGCCAACGAGCTCCTGTCGGCGTGGAGCACGGAGGTAGAGGACCTCCGCCTTTGTTGTGCCGATGTGAAGGTCGAGACGGCCATGGCCCAGACGTAGCTCGCCCCTCTGGCGGCGCGGGTCAGGAGGAGCTCACCCGCGCGGTCAGCGATCGGGATGCCTTCAGGGGCCGAGCCGTTGAAGCTACGGCCTCGGCCGTGGCTCTCGTGGGGCAGCTGGGGGCGGAACAGAGGGCGCACCAGCTGACGAAAGGTGCCTTGGATGAGGCCCTTGCTGTAGCTGAGGCCTCGCGAACCGAGGCTGTGGTTTGGAGGGGGACGGTTGAGGGTGAGGTTTTGCCCCCTCATTTTGTTTTCTTTTCCTTATGTTCGCTCCCTAACTCCCTTGTGTGACGCAGAGCTAGGGAGTGAAGCTTCTAGGGTGGCCGAGGCTTCTCGGGTCGAGGCCCAGCGCTTGAAGGAGGAGGCCGAGGCTTCTCGGGCCGAGGCCCTATCGATGCGGGACCCATGGGGTTTCCCACGGAGAAGAGAGAAGAAGACCTAGTCCAAATAGGATTCTCTACATGTAAGCCTACTAGGACTAGTTACACGTAATCCTACTAGGATCTCTACTTTGTAACTAACTAGGACTCCCACCTCTCCTGGACTATATAAAGGAGGGCTTGGATCCCTAGATCGGTAGAGAAGATAACCGACACACACATAACCGACAGAACTCACAACCACAACATACCTCGCAACACAACAAATAGCGTAGGGCGCAATATACTATCCACACCAGACTAGACGTAAGGCGTCGTGACTTTTTGGCGCGCCGAACCAGTATAAATCGTTGTCTCCCTACGTTTACCATCGAGTTCCTGCAAACGCCGATACCCCTCCGAACAAATCACCATCCCGGGTACCCCGTGACGGGTTGCCGATGGTAAAACATCGACAGCTGGAGCGCCAGGTAGGGGTTCTCGGCACTTTGCGTTCGAGAGCTCGGTGGACCTCAAAATCAAGATTCGTCGCACCGCCGTATTCACGTTCAGCATCGGCATCAATTCGTGCGAGCATGAGACCTCTTCATCAACATCTACTCCGACTTCATCAACTCAGCGAGATCCCAGTAGAAGCATGACTATATCGCGTTCCTACTACACGCCAACCAGCATCAAACATGACTAATACAAGTACAAGTCAGACTGCAACTCAGACTCCATCACAACTCAGCTATATGCGGATTCAAGTCCAACTCCGACACAAGAAGAGTCCTACTCCCACACGAAGCCGACAACGTGTGGGCCAATTATGAAGCAACATATCCAAGAGATATACAAGCTATGAGATTGGACAGAAAAGGATAACGACATGCAAGTCAGTCAGGATATACGGAATTAATGGATCAACCCGTGCGTACATGCACACACCCCCATCTCCAAGTCAACTTCGTATACGAATACATCACGGACATGCAAGAAGCTAACAAAGGAAGCAAGCAAGCAAAGCCAAAGGTGTTTGTGCATTGATTTATACATATGACATACTCATACGAGAGAAGGTCAAGAAATACAAGCTATACGGTCAATAAAGAGAAGACCACCTACAGCAAGCCGACAAGTCACGAGCAAGCAACCAAATTCTGGGAACCCGGCAACACGTTCCAAGTTGTTTCGAGTACTCGACATGACAGTCACTCGTTTGGTTAAACTCATCAGCAAACAACTCGGACGAGCTGTCCGACGACTTCATCATGCTGTTCAACTACATCAAGCAAGTTGTCGACCCCGCCTCCATCAGCTCGGATGCTACGCCAACAACTCGGCTGCAAACTGACTACTTGCCACACCGACCGACTACCCGGCTACGGTGGTCAACAACGCGGCCACGAACCAAGCTAAGTCACGTCTCATTTTTTATATATTCTGGATATTATTCGTATGTCTCTATGGCCATATCATCTTCCCTTAACCGCTGTTAATTTTCTCGGATAGTAAGCCTTAATTCGTGAAGCTTGTTTTCTCGAATGGATGGTCACGTCAATGAACCTCTGAACCATACGGATGGTCATGTCAAAGAACCTCTAAACCATACGGGTGGTCACGTCAATGAACCTCTGAACCATACGTGAGATTCAAGTGCTTAAACGTAACAGGCTACTACCCAGGAAATTAACCGACCTAGCAAGGGAAGACATAAAAAATCATCATGCGAGCAAACATAGTGCTCTAAGTAAAATCATCATGCGAGCAAACATAGTGCTCTAGGTCTTCTCTTAACGGTCACCGAATTCCTCAGGTAGAACACGCCTTAATCCGTGAAGCTTGTCTAGTCACATGGACGGTCATGAACCGAGTGCTAGGCTCACATGGTCACGTCATGAACCTCTGAACCATAGCCAGAGATTCAAGTGCTTAAACATAATAGGACACTAACTGAGGAATTTGCATGGCCTAGCAAGAGCAAGACGCAAAAAGTTTATATGCATTTCATAATGCAGGGGCCCGCCTCTGATTGATTATTCAAATATGGGACATGCTCCCCACTTCATATCCGGAATGTCATTTACAACATATTTTTATGTTTAACATGCAGGGGAGCTACATCGGTACCATGAGATCAGGAAAACATGCTCCTGAGAGCTAGTCCAGAAACAACCCGGATCGATCAAAAAAGAACCCCGACAAGGTGCGGCAAGAACCAAGACAAGCGTTCAGAAAGAACCTGGACGAAGCGCAAACAACCCCGAAGAGGTACGGCAAGAACCAAGACAAGCTCAGAAAGAACCCGGATTGATCAAAAAAGAACCCCGACAAGGTCCGGCAAGAACCAAGACAAGCTCAGAAAGAACCCGGATTGATAAAAAAAGAACCCCGACAAGGTCCGGCAAGGACCAAGACAAGATCAGAAAGAACCCAGATTGATAAAAAAAGAACCCCGACAAGGTGCGGCAAGGACCAAGACAAGATCAGAAAGAACCCAGATTGATCAAGAAAGGACCCCGACAAGGTGCGGCAAGGACCAAGACAAGATCAGAAAGAACCCGGATTGAAGAAAAACATCCCAGATAAGTTGGGAACAGAAATCAAGACAAAAAAGAACTTGGATTGATCAGAAAACAACCCGGATGAGGTACATACAAGATCAGAAAGAACCTGGACGAAGTGCAAACAACCTGGAAGAGGTACATCAAGAACCAGAGAAGTCTAGAAACGACCCGGATGAATAAAAAACAACCCGGATGAGGTACATACAAGTTCAGAAAGAACCTGAACGAAGTGCAAACAACTTGGAAGAGGTAAATCAAGAACTAGAGAAGTCTAGAAAATGACCTGGAGGAATAAAAAACAACTCGGAAGAGCTTCACGGCTTAGTCAAAAACTAAGCTCGGGGGCTCGGCATTCGCTTCAACTATGCCCGGGGGCTCGGATTCAAGGATGAAAGTCCAAGAATACAAGTACTCAAGACTACGACAACACATCAAGACCCTTCATCCGATTTCTATTCTAAAGAAAAGTACTCGGAGAAGGCTCGGGGGCTACGGGATACATAACCCCAAAAATTTTTTGAAGACAAGAATCTAGACCCTCCAACTTTTACAAGCAAAAGCAAGAGGCTCGGGGGCTACACTCAGTGAGTGCAATTTTTATGAAAAATTGCACCCACAGAAAAAGAACTTGGAGCAACCAAGAAGACTAAAGGGACCCTCTGGCTTCTTGTCCCAACAAGCAAGAGGCTCGGGGGCTACACTCACTGAGTGCACTTTTTTAGAAAAAAAGTGCACATCAGTCATGATGAACCAACCAAAAGAAGACCATCTCAAGGTTTCACTTCAGAAGAACCTGGAATGGATTTACAACAACTCAACGAAGGCCAAGAAGAACAAGAAGGCTTCCAAAGCTCATCCATGAGATGCTCGGGGGCTTGTCGATGCGGGACCCATGGGGTTTCCCATGGAGAAGAGAGAAGAAGACCTAGTCCAAATAGGATTCTCTACATGTAAGCCTACTAGGACTAGTTACACGTAATCCTACTAGGATCTCTACTTTGTAACCGACTAGGACTCCCACCTCTCCTGGACTATATAAAGGAGGGCTTGGATCCCTAGATCGGCAGAGAAGATAACCGACACACACATAACCGACAGAACTCACAACCACAACATACCTCGCAACACAACAAATAGCGCAGGGCGCAATATACTATCCACACCAGACTGGATGTAGGGTGCCATGACTTTCTGGCGCACCAAACCAGTATAAATCGTTGTCTCCTTGCGTTTACCATCGAGTTCCTACAAACACCGATACCCCTCCAAACAAATCACCGTCCCGGGTACCCCATGACGGGTTGCCGGTGGTAAAACATCGACAGGCCCTGCGCTGGAAGGAGAAAGCCGAGGCCTGTCAGGTCAAGACCCGACACTGGGAGCAGAAGGCCAAGGGTGAGTTCCATGGGCTTCTGCCCCTAACTTAGGTTGTTTTTTTCCCTCGCTCGACCTCATTCCGTTTTCCGTGGTGTAGAGTCAGAGGCAGAGGTTACTCGGGCAGCCGAGGCTTCCAGCGTGGTGCAGACGGTGCTCGAGACCGAGATCGGGGAGCACGAGGCACTGAAACGTGCCGCCCTTTTCGCTTGCGAGGCCTTGGAGGTCGAAGGTGTTCAGTCAGGCAGCTCCCTTGGGAGCTGTTTGATTGCACTGAGTAGCCAGATGCGCGAGCGGCTCCGAGGAGCGCTGCACACGGGTGTCAAGTGGGCATTGGCCGTCATCGCCTCTCACTACATTGGCGTCGACCTCCCGGCCATTAGTGATGGGTATGTCCTGCCTGATGATGACGAGGAGGCCGACGCGGTGGTCACGAAGCTGATGGAGGCGACGGAAGGCCCTAGCACGGCGCTGGCGATGCTCTTCGAAGAGGAGGTGGTTCCTCCCCTACCATCTGCCGGTGCTGAAGGCCCTGAGCCTTGATCTGGGCCCTGGGGGCTATGTAAAAATAGAGTAGAAGTTATTTTTGTATCATAATGCTTGTGGCCATCGAGGCCTTTATTTTTGAAGTATTTGTGTTTCTTAGTTGTTTTTCTCATGTTTCCGAGCCTCTGCCCTCTGTTGCTCCTAATCAGATTTCATTTGCAAAACACCCCCTTGGGGCCTAAGCCGTCCCTTGGGTGAGAGGTAGTGTGGGAGTGCTATAGCCCAGAGCGTAGGCCGTCTCGCGACTCTACCGGCCTCTTGCTTAGGAAACAGAACTTGGTCTGAGGGGTTTTTACAACCAATTTGTCAGAGCATGCTAGAGTCTTGGTGTAGGAATTTTTGCAAAAAAACGACTGAAAAATGGTGCATGGGACCTAGGGGGAGTCCCCCATCTAGCCCCCGAGGGTGGCTTGGTTCTGCCGAGGCAGAGCCGAGCCTCCCTTGCCTTGTTATTGTATTGCCGAGACCCACGATGGGCTCGGGGGGTTTCTCGAAAAATTAGACCAACTAAAGAACGCTTTTTAATTGTATTCCGAGAAACAACATATACAATGCTTTGGAAATTTAGGGATAAAAGCGACATAGCTGTTCTATGTTCCAAGTGTTGGTGAGGATTTCGCCCTTCTCGTTGGCCAACTTGTAGGTCCCGGGCTTCAGTACTTGGGCGATGATGTACGGGCCTTCCCATGGTGGGGTCAGCTTGTGGCGGCCCTTGTTGCTCTATGCTAGCCTCAATACCAGGTTGCCTACCTTCAAGCTTCGCCTTTAGACGCGTCGGGCCTGATAGCGCCATAGGCTCTGCTTGTATTTGGCCGAGTGTAGTAGCGCGATGTCTCGGGCTTCCTCCAGTTGATCGAGGGGCGTCCTCTCGGGTGGTGCGGTTACTTTGTTTGTTATAGGCTTGTAGCCTCGGGGAACCACATTCCAAGTTAGTGGGGAGGATGGCCTCGGCCCCATAGACCAGGAAGAAAGGCGTGAACCCCGTGGCTCAGCTTGGAGTGTTCCTTAGGCTCCAGATGACCGATGGGAGTTCGGCGAGCCATTTCTTGCCAAACTTTTTCAACCGGTTGTGAATCCTTGGCTTGAGGCCTTGTAGGATCATGCCGTTGGCACGCTCTACTTGGCCATTGGTCCTTGGGTGTCCTATGGCCGACCAGGCCACATGGATGTGGTGGTCATCGCAAAATGTCAGGAACTTTTTGCCGGTGAACTGTGTCCCATTGTCGATGATGATGGTGTTGGGGACCCCAAATCTGTGGATAATGTCAGTGAAGAACAACACTGCCTGCTCGGATTTGATTCGATTGATCGAACAAGCCTCGATCCATTTGGAGAACTTGTCGATTGATACCAGTAGATGGGTGTAGCCCCCTGGGGCCTTTTGTAGAGGCCCGACCATGTCGAGCCCCCACACGGTGAACGGCCACATGATGGGGATGGTTTGCAGGGCCAGGGCCGAGAGATGTGTCTGCCGAGCATAGTACTGGCATCCTTCGTAGGAGCGTACTAGCTTGGTAGCGTCGGCGACCGCCGTCGGCCAATAGAACCCTTGGCGGAAAGCGTTCCCCACGAGCGTCCGAGGTGCCACATGGTGCCCGCAAGCGCCTGCGTGCAAGTCCCAAAGCAGGGCTCGGCCCGTCTTGGTAGTGATACATTGTTGGAGGACACCTGAGGGACTTCGCCTATACAATTCATCATTGTAGAGGACATAGGTCTTGGCTCGACGCGCAAGCCATTGTTCTTCGGTCCTGTCGCCAGGAAGCTCCCCCCGATCAAGCCAATCGAGGAACGGGATTCGCCAATCCGCGTCCTGATCAGTCTGTGGAGGCTCGGTGTTGACTTCCATGACCTCGGGCTCGGTCGAGGGGGTCTCAGCAGTAGAGGGGGTGTCGAGCTTTGCCATGGGTCCCACAGGTTGGCCCTCCTCTATCATCGAGGTGTAGTCAATGGAAGGTTTGTGGAGGTCTCTGGCGAAGATGTTCGGGGGGACCGAGGCCCATGCCGAGGCCATCTTTGCCAGCTCATCGGTGGCCTCGTTGTACTTCCACACGACGTGGTTTAGTTCAAGGCCGTCGAACTTGTCTTCTAGGCGACGTACCAATTTGTAGTAAGTCTCCATTTTGGGGTCGAGGCAATTTGACTCCTTCATCACTTGATCCACGACAAGCTGCGAGTCACCTTAGACGTCGAGACGTCATGCCCCAAGTTCATTGGCGACTTGCAAGCCGTTGATGAGGGCCTCGTACTCGGCCACGTTGTTGGAGGCGGCGAAGTGGAGCCGCACCATGTAGCGCATGTGTACTCCAAGGGGCGAGATGAAGAGCAGACCCGCGCCTACCCCGGTCTTCATCAGGGATCCGTCGAAGTATAGGGTCCAGCACTCCGTCTGAATTTGAGCAGGTGGCAGTTAGGTGTCTATCCACTTAGCCACGAAATCGGCCAAGACCTGAGACTTGATCGCTTTTCGAGGCGTAAAAGTCAAGGTTTCCCCCATAAGTTTGATGGCCCACTTGGCTATCCTGCCCGAGGCCTCCCAGTTATGAACTATCTCCCCCAGGGGGAAAGATGATACCACAGTCACTGGGTGAGACTCGAAGTAGTGATGCAATTTGCGTCGGGCTAGGACCACGGCGTAGACCAGCTTCTGGATATGGGGGTAGCATGCTTTGGTCTCGGAGAGCACCTCGCTGATGAAATAAATAGGACGTTGGGTGGGTAGAGCATGCCCCTCTTCCTGCCTCTCCACTACCATGGTAGCGCTGACCACTTGGGTCGTTGCGGCGATGTAGAGTAAGAGGGCCTCGTCCCTGGTCAAGGGTACCAGGACGGGAGGATTCGTGAGCAGTGCTTTGAGTCTGTCAGGGGCTTCTTTGGCCTCGGGGGTCCAAGAAAAACGCTCGGATTTTCTCAAGAGTCGGTATAGAGGCAAACCTTTTTCGCCGAGGCGCGAGATGAAGCGGCTCAGGGCCGCAAGGCATCCCATGACCCTCTGTACTCCCTTGAGGTCTCTGATTGGTCCCATGCTGGTTATGGCCGAGACCTTCTCTGGGTTGGCTTCAATGCCGCGTTCCAAAACTATGAACCCCAAGAGCATGCCTCGGGGGACCCCAAACACACACTTCTCAGGATTGAGCTTGATTCCCTTCTCTCTAAGGTATTTGAAGGTTATCCTCAAGTCGCCGATGAGATCCTCGGCTTTTCTGGTCTTGACCATGATGTCGTCTATGTAGGCCTCGACGGTCCACCCAATATTGTCGCCAAAGACCTGGGTCATGCACCGCTGGTATGTGGCACCTGCGTTTCTGAGGCCGAAAGGCATAGTCACATAGCAGTACATGTCGAATGGTGTGATGAAAGAAGTCACGAGCTGGTCTGACTCTTTCATCTTGATTTGATGGTAACCAGAATACGCATCAAGGAAAGACAGGGTCTCGCACCCTGCAGTGGAATCAACGATTTGATCAATTCAGGGTAATGGAAAGGGGACTTTTGGACAGGCTTTGTTCAAATCGATGTAGTCTACGCACATCCTCCATTTCCCATTTTTCTTCTTGACTTACAAGGGTTAGCCAACCACTCTGGGTGGGACACTTCTTTGATGAATCCAGCCACCAAGAGTTTCTGTATCTCCTCACCGATGGCCCTATGCTTTTCCTCGTCAAAGCGGTGCAGGCGTTGCCTCACCGGTCTAGATCCGGCCTGGATGTCCAGGGCATGCTCCGTGACCTCCCTTGGTATGCCCGGCATGTCTGAGGGACTCCATGCGAATATGTCGGCATTTGCACGAAGAAAGTCGATGAGCATGGCTTCCTATTTGATGTTAAGGGTGGCGCCGATCCTCAGTGCTCGGTCGTCGGGGCAGGCGGGGTCGACCGGGACGAGTTTGATGGCCTCCGCAGGCTCGAATGCCCCCGCACGACGCTTGGAGTCAGGCGCCTCGCCTCTGAGTTGGTCAAGGTGGGCGATGAGGGTCTCGGCCTCCGCAAGAGCCTCGGCGTACTCGATGCACTCAACGTCATAGTCGTATGCATGTTCATACGTGGACTCAATCATGATGATACCGCTGGGGCCTGGCATCTTGAGCTTGAGGTAGGTATACTTGGGGACTGCCATGAACTTGGCATAGCACGGCCGCCCTAGGATGGCATGGTAGGCTCCCCCGAACCCGACTACCTCAAAGGTAAGGACTTCCTTGCGGTAGTTGGAGGGGGTGCCAAAGCAGACGGGAAGGTCGATGCGCCCGAGGGGTCGCGTGCGCTTCCCTGGCACGATGCCGTGGAAGGGTGCGATGTCGCCTCGAAGCCTCGACCGGTTGATCTCCAAGAGCTCTAGGGTATTGACATAGAGGATATTGAGGCCGCTGCCTCCGTCCATCAACACCTTGGAGAGTTGGGTGTTACCGATGATCGGGTCGACGACCGGTGGGTACTGCCCGAGATTCGGGACATGGTCAGGGTGGTCATCTCGATCAAAGGTGATCGCCTCCCAAGACCAGTCGAGGTACTGGGGGGTGGCCACCTTGATCGAGAAGACTTCTCGACGTTCCCTCTTGCGCTGCCGCGCCATAAGGCATGCCGAGGGTCCACCAAAGATCATGAAGGCGTTGCGTACCTCGGGGAAACTGTCATCCTTGTCATCGTCCCGGTCGCCGGCGCCCTTCTACTTGGCGTCGTCATTGGGGAGCCCAAGCCTGGCATAGTAACGCCGCAGCATGGAGCAATCCTCGAGGGCGTGCTTCACCGGGCCTTGGTGGTAAGGGCAGGGTTTCTTAAGCATGTCGTCGAAAGGCCTAGGGCCTTTGTGTCCTCGGGGATTCTTGCGTTCTGCGACCGCGACCAGATCGGCCCCCAGGACCTCCTGCTTCCCCTAGGCGCCCCTTCTTCTTTCTCTTGGGGAGGCAGGAGGCCGAGGCCTCGAGGGCCTCATCCCTCTGCTTGCTCTTGGTGTCGCTGTCGGGGAAGATGGCTCCAACAGCCTCCTCACCCAAGGCGAAGTTGGTGGCGATGTCGAGGAGCGCGGCACGTTTCGACCTAACTCTCGAACCAAGTCTGGGCAGGTGGTGCTGGAGAGGAAAGCCTGGACGATCTCCGAGTCACCGCCGCTGGGCAACTCGGTGCACTGTTTGGAGAAGCGCCGGATGAAGTCTCAGAGAGACTCGTTTGGTTTCTGGCGATAGTTTTTAAGATCCCAGGAGTTCCTAGGGCGCACGTACGTGCCTTGGAAGTTCCCAACGAAGATCCTAACCAAGTCGCGCCAGTCGTGGATTTGTGAGGGAGGAAGGTGCTCGAGCCAGGCTCGTGCCGAGTCTGACAAGAGTAAGGGGAGGTTGCGGATGATGAGCAGGTCATCATCCGTGCCACCTAGCTGGCAGGCCAGGCGGTAATTAGCAAGCTAGAGTTCGGGGTTGGTCTCACCACTATACTTCACAAGATTGGCTGGTTGCCGAAACCGGGCCGAGAAAAGAGCAGCGCGAATGGCCCTGCTGAAGACCCGAGGGCCTGGTGGTTCAGGAGAAGGACTGCGGTCCTCCTCGCTGTCATAGCGACCGCCTCGGTGCGGGTGGTAACCCCGAGCGGGCCCTTCGTTGTCGTGGCATCGTCGCCTGCTGACCACCTCATGGTCTCCCTACACCTCGCGTCGATTGCCGAGGCGGTCAAGAAGCATAGGGGCCCTATGGGCTATCGGGCTCGAGCGGGCTCGGGATGAACTGAGGCTTCCCTATCCTGCCGAGGCGGGGCTGCGGGCAAGTTCAAGGCGCCCCCGTGCCGTCGGGAGGCGGAACTTTCGAACTGTTGTACCGCGGCGGTCTCTAGGAGATCCTAGAGCTCACCGTGGACCCGCCGCCCCTCCGTGGTAGAAGGCTCGGGCATTGCGCAGACCAGCATTGCCGCAGCCGCGACATTCTGGCTAGCGCGATTTAAGACTGGGGGTTGCTCACTCCCTTCGTTGTCATGGATGCGGTGATGCACATTGTGGGCCCTCCATCGGGCTCCTCCACCTTCGCCGCGACCTCGCCGCTCCTGATCGAGAGAGTTTCGAAGCTGCTCTAGAAGGAGTCAGTCTTGTTCGACCTTGGCCTGGAGCTCACGGAGCTATTCCAGGTCTGGACGTTGAGGTCGTGCAAGAGCGGGGTTCTCGTTCCGTGCTGCCGGCAGGACAATGCGCAGAGGTGTAGCGGTGCCTGTACTCGGGCGAAGCGGGGAACGGCTACCCGCCCCCTTGTCTTCCTCGCCCGCCCTCGGCATCCCGAGCCTGACGTGGAAACACTCGTGAGTGGGGTCATAGGTGCCCTCGTCGTCGGAGTCGGAGTAGCCTAAGCAGTAGTCGCTTGCGGCCAAGAACTAGCGCATAGCCCCTAGGGTCATGGAGTCTGGAGAAATCCACTCTAGGCCATGCCTCGTCCTCATCCGAGGAGTGGGCGTGGGTGCCCAGGTCGAGAGCAAAGCGCTGGCGGCATCCCAAGGCATCCTCGTGAGCAGCCGTGTAAGCATAAGCATAAGATGCGGCGACATTTCTCAACCCAAAGGGGTATGGGGATGGTGCCGCCGCCAGGCTTTGCTCCACCGGAGTCGGGTTCTCAGGGGGTGGTGGGGCAAAGCTTGATGACTGGGTGTTGCCGCGTTCCACCAGCATTTTTCCCTTGTCCAAGCTCAGGCCAGACAGGTTCCCGACCAGGGACCTTGCGCCAACAGCTGGTCGTAGGATATCGGCGGGGAGTGGCGTGTCGCCCTAGATTCGCGTAGCGTCAGGGGTGATTTTGCTCGCGTCGTGCCTGGTGAGCGCGGTGAGAGCGGCCGCCCAGGCGGCGCCTGCGCCTGGGCTGTCGGTGCGTGACTTCATCGTCGGTTGGTGGGGCTCGAGGAGTGAGAAGTACCATGTCATACTCATGCCCTAGAGACATGAACTCTAGGCTCCCAAACCAAACCACCGTGCCGAGACGTAACGGTCATATAGGGTCTACCATCCAAAACTTGCTGGGATGACGAAACTAACACGCAGACGCCCCTACCTGGTGCGCCAATTGTCAGGGTTTCGGACCGGGGGGTCCTCAACCGACTAGTGAATTTGAACTGCGTGCCCCTAATCCCGGATGGTGATGCAAAGAGACACAAGGTTTATACTGGTTTAGGAAATCGGTGCCCTACGTCCAGTCTGAGAGATCGATCTTGTATTCCTTGCATCGAAGTGCTTGTAGTAGGGGGTTACAAGCTAGGTGAGAGAGGGAGCTAGTCCCAGGTCTCAGCGAGGAGTGGTTCGAGCTACTTGAGATGCTGCTCTCAGGTGGCTGGGATGTGTATGTGTGTGTGTTACCAGGTGTTCTTCCCCATGAGTCCCCCTCTAAGTGGCCCAAGTCCTCTCCTTTTATAGTTGAAGGGAGGACAACGACAGTACATGTGCTGACTATACGGCGTCATGCCAACAGGGGCGGCGTGTCCGAGCCCTGTGGCCTGTTCCTATGGTGGCATGGTCGTCGGAGTGGTCCGTCCTTGGAGCACTGGGGCGACGTGCTGGTCACATCCGACCCTAGTGCGTCATGGGAGCCCCTGGGCTGCCTCAGAGCAAGCGCGACAGCCAAGGCACGGATCGCTGTGGATTGGCGATGCGTGAGGCCGAGGCTCGGTCAGTGCCGAGGCTGCACCGCAGTGGGGGGTGTCAGTAGACACGAATCCCAAGGTAGCCGAGATCCTGGTGCATAGTGCTGAAGCCTAGAGAGAGCGGTTGATCCAGGGTGCTAGCTTGGAGACGGTGATGAACCGGGCCAGGCCGTCCATGTCGTGTTGTTTTTGAGGCGGGGATCGCGGGGCACAGTGCAGTGTGGGTGCTGATCGAGGGCACAGCGTCAGGATACAGTGACCGGTAATCCCCGCCGTGCCCTGTCTCAGCTGGTATGGGGCTGATGTGACCTCATGTCCCGTCGGCCATTCTATGGTGTCGAGCCATCGTTTAGCTGAGATTGCAGGAGTGGTTGACGTATTAATGGGACATGACGTGCTGTCGGGAAGATCGGCCGAGGCGGGGGCGACAGACTATGGATAAGCTGGCCTCGCGCGATACAGAAAATGAGGCCTCACGCGAGATGGAGGATGAGGCCTCACGCGAGGTGGAGATTATACTCCCTGCCGAGGCCTTCCGTGAAGAGCCTCACGCGAGGCGGAGATTGCGTTCCCTGCCGAGGCCTTCCGTGAAGAGCCTCGCGCGAGGTGGAGATTGCGTCAGGACGCCGAGACCTCCTGCGCGAGGCTTGAGGCAAGGCGGAGAGCCTGGTGGGCTCGGATGTGGTGGGTGAGGGGCCCACGGCTTACCTTCTAGCTTTGTTTTTTGATGGGACTTAAGTGACCCCTTTGATGTTCGCTCGGGGTACCCCGTTCTACGGTACCCGCCGGCTGGGTTGCGCACTTGTTGCCGGCCTTACTGCCGTGTCCACGGCCCATGAGACATGCGACGGTGGTGGCGGCTTCGCTTAGCTCTAGTGGGCGGCCATGGCGTGCGTGCTGGCCTATAATTGAAGATCCTGATGCGGCGTTCATTCACTGGTGCATTAAATCAAGTTTTGAGATCTCCCGCTCTTTCTATTGGATTGATTTGTTTGTCCCTAATCCTAGCTAATCTCCTGAGTATATGGATATACTGTTTCGAGTACAAAAGCATGAAAATATACTCATTTTTCTAATCGAAGTATGCACCCATACTTTATTCACGCAAATACGTATGTACTTCAATATGTGTATGTACTAATACTCTATCAAAACTAGTATATGGATATACTCTTCAAGTACAAAAGTACGCAAATATACTTATTTTTCTAATTAAAGTATGCACCCATACTTTATTCACGCAAATACGTATGGGCTTGTCGGCTGCCACGTGAGCCTTATCGGCTGCTGACATGCCGACATGGGACCTGTAGGCCTTGCAGCGGCCGACAGGGGCCCTGTCGGCCATCCAGTGGCCGACAGGATGCTATTCCTACAATAAATGAATAACAACTTATAGATTTGCAATGATCATTTAAAAAAATATTATTTAAAAAAATCTGCAAATGATCACGTGCTTCGCTGTTCTTCGGGGCAAGAGAGAAGCAACCAAGAGTGATTGACGGAATCTGTCTTTGGTCAACCGGCAAGACAATGTTTCTTTTTTTTTCAAAACAAAAGAGGACTCTCTCTCTCTCTCTCTCTCTCTCTCTATATATATATATATATATATATATATATATATATATATATATATATATATAGGGCCCGACCGGCGGCGCACGGCCACCCACTCCAACGGCGGCCCGCCTGGATTTGCGCGCGGCCTCCACATCAAGCGACAACATCTTCGACGTCGGCGCCGGCCATGCTCGCGACCGCGCCCTCCCCCTCCGATGGCGGCGGCGGCAGGCTCCCAACACCACATATGGCCCTGGCGGCGCACGGCCTGACCTGCAGGCACGGCATCAGCCCCGCCACGCTCTTTCACCGACCGGCGGCACGTGGCCCCACCCCTTCCCCGACCTGCGGAGGCGCGATGTCGCTACCCTTCCCCGACCTTCGGCGAGACTCGGCAGGGGCCGTGACGGCATCCTCTCCCAGTGGTAGTGCGGCACCGGAGCAGCATGGAGGCAGGGCACTGCTGAGGCCAGCCTATGGCTTTGGATTGTGCAGAAACAGGTTGGCCGCCGGCTGGGTTGCGCACTTGTTGCCGGCCTTACTGCCGTGTCCACGGCCCATGAGACATGCGACGGTGGTGGCGGCTTCGCTTAGCTCTAGTAGGCGGCCATGGCGTGCGTGCTGGCCTATAATCGAAGATCCTGATGCGGCGTTCATTCACTGGTGCATTAAATCAAGTTTTGAGATCTCCCGCTCTTTCTATTGGATTGATTTGTTTGTCCCTAATCCTAGCTAATCTCCTGAGTATATGGATATACTGTTTCGAGTACAAAAGCATGAAAATATACTCATTTTTCTAATCGAAGTATGCACCCATACTTTATTCACGCAAATACGTATGTACTTCAATATGTGTATGTACTAATACTCTGTCAAAACTAGTATATGGATATACTCTTCAAGTACAAAAGTATGCAAATATACTTATTTTTCTAATTAAAGTATGCACCCATACTTTATTCACGCAAATACGTATGGGCTTGTAGTATGCACTAATACCGTCAAAACGTTGTACACAAGCGTAACAATTTTTCTCCTGAAAAAATAAGTACATATACCCTATAGATAAACACTAAAACAATCGTATATGGATATACTCCCAACGGGATATTGTCATATATGCACGTATATATACTTGGTCCGGACGTATACTCATTAAAAAGTATGAACGCATACTCCCTAGCATGTATCCACATATACTATACTTGTTTTAGGGTATATGGACATACTCTAATTTTAAAAGTATGAACGCATACTATCGTACGTACATATACTTGCAAAGAATGGTTTACACTATCTTTATACACAGGAGACAGCATATCGGCAGCCAAGACCCCTGCCGTCTGATGCCTATCGGCCCTCAGATAGCCGATAGGGCCTGTCGGCCAGCGGATGGCCGACAGGAGGCCTCCACGCGCGCTGTCCCTCTCCCCCACGCAGGCGCTGTGCCGCCGCCGGCCCGCGGGCTGCTCTTCGGCGGCTGTGAAGGTAACGTTTTTTTTTTTAATTTAGATTTTCTTTTTTTAGTTACTTTAGTTTTAGGGTCAGTTTTAGTTGTAGATTAGGGTTTGGGTTAGTATTGTTTGATTTTGTTTTTTTAGTTAGTTTAGTTAGATTACTTAGTATATTTAGTTAGTTAATTTAGTTCTAGGGTCTTTTTTTTAGGGTCAGTTTTAGTTGTAGATTAGGGCTTGTTTTAGGGTTAGGGTTAGTTTAGTTTGATTTTGTTTTTTTAGTTAGTTTAATTTAGTTTAGTTAGATTACTTAGTATATTTAGTTAGTCTAGTTAGTTAGATTAGTTAGTTAGTATAGTTTTAGGGTCAGTTTTTTAGGGTTAGTTTTAGTTGTAGAGTAGGGTTTGTAAGATTCTCTAAGTTATGGTGTATGTTATATGTCCGGAAAAGGAGATCAAATATTTTTAGTGTTGCTCGAAAAGTGGTAAAGTTTTTTGCGTGGTAATGGTTGTGTTCGGGAAAGGTATTGAGTGCTAAGACAGCATCAAATAGTGTACTCGGGTGCTGTGTTGCCGAGGGGCCTGTCGGCTGACCAAAAGCCGACAGGACATGTCGGCCCTCCAGCGACCGGCAGGGCTGCTGCCGGCGCTGACAGGTCAGCGTCGGCTGCCACGTGAGCCTTATCGGCTGCTGACATGCCGACATGGGACCTGTAGGCCTTGCAGCGGCCGACAGGGGCCCTGTCGGCCGTCCAGTGGCGACAGGATGCTATACCTGCAATAAATGAATAACAGCTTATAGATTTGCAATGATCATTTAAAAAAATATTATTTAAAAAAATCTGCAAATGATCACGTGGTGCGCTGTTCTTCGGGGCAAGAGAGAAGCAACCAAGAGTGATTGACGGAATCTGTCTTTGGTCAACCGGCGAGACAATGTTTCTTTTTTTTCAAAACAAAAGAGGACTCTCTCTCTCTCTCTCTCTCTATATATATATATATATATATATATATATATATATAGGGCCCGACCGGCGGCGCACGGCCACCCACTCCAACGGCGGCCCGCCTGGATTTGCGCGCGGCCTCCACATCAAGCGACAACATCTTCGACGTCGGCGCCGGCCATGCTCGCGACCGCGCCCTCCCCCTCCGATGGCGGCGGCGGCAGGCTCCCAACACCACATATGGCCCTGGCGGCGCACGGCCTGACCTGCAGGCACGGCATCAGCCCCGCCACGCTCTTTCACCGACCGGCGGCACGTGGCCCCACCCCTTCCCCGACCCGCGGAGGCGCGATGTCGCTACCCATCCCCGATCTTCGGCGAGACTCGGCAGGGGCCGTGACGGCATCCTCCCCCAGTGGTAGTGTGGCACCGGAGCAGCATGGAGGCAGGGCACTGCTGAGGCCAGCCTATGGCTTTGGATTGTGCAGAAACAGGTTGGCCGCCGGCTGGGTTGCGCACTTGTTGCCGGCCTTACTGCCGTGTCCACGGCCCATGAGACATGCGACGGTGGCGGCGGCTTCGCTTAGCTCTAGTAGGCGGCCATGGCGTGCGTGCTGGCCTATAATCGAAGATCCTGATGCGGCGTTCATTCACTGGTGCATTAAATCAAGTTTTGAGATCTCCCGCTCTTTCTATTGGATTGATTTGTTTGTCCCTAATCCTAGCTAATCTCCTGAGTATATGGATATACTGTTTCGAGTACAAAAGCATGAAAATATACTCATTTTTCTAATCGAAGTATGCACCCATACTTTATTCACGCAAATACGTATGTACTTCAATATGTGTATGTACTAATACTCTGTCAAAACTAGTATATGGATATACTCTTCAAGTACAAAAGTATGCAAATATACTTATTTTTCTAATTAAAGTATGCACCCATACTTTATTCACGCAAATACGTATGGGCTTGTAGTATGCACTAATACCGTCAAAACGTTGTACACAAGCGTAACAATTTTTCTCCTGAAAAAATAAGTACATATACCCTATAGATAAACACTAAAACAATCGTATATGGATATACTCCCAACGGGATATTGTCATATATGCACGTATATATACTTGGTCCGGACGTATACTCATTAAAAAGTATGAACGCATACTCCCTAGCATGTATCCACATATACTATACTTGTTTTAGGGTATATGGACATACTCTAATTTTAAAAGTATGAACGCATACTATCGTACGTACATATACTTGCAAAGAATGGTTTACACTATCTTTATACACAGGAGACAGCATATCGGCAGCCAAGACCCCTGCCGTCTGATGCCTATCGGCCCTCAGATAGCCGATAGGGCCTGTCGGCCAGCGGATGGCCGACAGGAGGCCTCCACGCGCGCTGTCCCTCTCCCCCACGCAGGCGCTGTGCCGCCGCCGGCCCGCGGGCTGCTCTTCGGCGGCTGTGAAGGTAACGTTTTTTTTTTAATTTAGATTTTCTTTTTTTAGTTACTTTAGTTTTAGGGTCAGTTTTAGTTGTAGATTAGGGTTTGGGTTAGTATTGTTTGATTTTGTTTTTTTAGTTAGTTTAGTTAGATTACTTAGTATATTTAGTTAGTTAATTTAGTTCTAGGGTCTTTTTTTTAGGGTCAGTTTTAGTTGTAGATTAGGGCTTGTTTTAGGGTTAGGGTTAGTTTAGTTTGATTTTGTTTTTTTAGTTAGTTTAATTTAGTTTAGTTAGATTACTTAGTATATTTAGTTAGTCTAGTTAGTTAGATTAGTTAGTTAGTATAGTTTTAGGGTCAGTTTTTTAGGGTTAGTTTTAGTTGTAGAGTAGGGTTTGTAAGATTCTCTAAGTTATGGTGTATGTTATATGTCCGGAAAAGGAGATCAAATATTTTTAGTGTTGCTCGAAAAGTGGTAAAGTTTTTTGCGTGGTAATGGTTGTGTTCGGGAAAGGTATTGAGTGCTAAGACAGCATCAAATAGTGTACTCGGGTGCTGTGTTGCCGAGGGGCCTGTCGGCTGACCAAAAGCCGATAGGACATGTCGGCCCTCCAGCGACCGGCAGGGCTGCCGCCGGCGCTGACAGGTCGGCATCGGCTGCCACGTGAGCCTTATCGGCTGCTGACATGCCGACATGGGACCTGTAGGCCTTGCAGCGGCCGACAGGGGCCCTGTCGGCCGTCCAGTGGCGACAGGATGCTATACCTGCAATAAATGAATAACAGCTTATAGATTTGCAATGATCATTTAAAAAAATATTATTTAAAAAAATCTGCAAATGATCACGTGGTGCGCTGTTCTTCGGGGCAAGAGAGAAGCAACCAAGAGTGATTGACGGAATCTGTCTTTGGTCAACCGGCGAGACAATGTTTCTTTTTTTTTCAAAACAAAAGAGGACTCTCTCTCTCTCTCTCTCTATATATATATATCTCTCTCTCTGTATATATATATATATATATGTATCTATATATATATATATATATATATATATATATATATATATATATATATATATAGGCCCGACCGGCGGCGCACGGCCACCCACTCCAACGGCGGCCCGCCTGGATTTGCGCGCGGCCTCCACATCAAGCGACAACATCTTCGACGTCGGCGCCGCCCATGCTCGCGACCGCTGCCCTCCCCCTCCGATGGCGGCGGCGGCTGGCTCCCAACACCACATATGGCCCTGGCGGCGCACGGCCTGACCTGCAGGCACGGCATCAGCCCCGCCACGCTCTTTCACCGACCGGCGGCACGTGGCCCCACCCCTTCCCCGACCCGCGGAGGCGCGATGTCGCTACCCTTCCCCGACCTTCGGCGAGACTCGGCAGGGGCCGTGACGGCATCCTCCCCCAGTGGTAGTGCGGCACCGGAGCAGCATGGAGGCAGGGCACTGCTGAGGCTAGCCTATGGCTTTGGATTGTGCAGAAACAGGTTGGCCGCCGGCTGGGTTGCGCACTTGTTGCCGGCCTTACTGCCGTGTCCACGGCCCATGAGACATGCGACGGTGGTGGCGGCTTCGCTTAGCTCTAGTAGGCGGCCATGGCGTGCGTGCTGGCCTATAATCGAAGATCCTGATGCGGCGTTCATTCACTGGTGTATTAAATCAAGTTTTGAGATCTCCCGCTCTTTCTATTGGATTGATTTGTTTGTCCCTAATCCTAGCTAATCTCCTGAGTATATGGATATACTGTTTCGAGTACAAAAGCATGAAAATATACTCATTTTTCTAATCGAAGTATGCACCCATACTTTATTCACGCAAATACGTATGTACTTCAATATGTGTATGTACTAATACTCTGTCAAAACTAGTATATGGATATACTCTTCAGGTACAAAAGTATGCAAATATACTTATTTTTCTAATTAAAGTATGCACCCATACTTTATTCACGCAAATACGTATGGGCTTGTAGTATGCACTAATACCGTCAAAACGTTGTACACAAGCGTAACAATTTTTCTCCTGAAAAAATAAGTACATATACCCTATAGATAAACACTAAAACAATCGTATATGGATATACTCCCAACGGGATATTGTCATATATGCACGTATATATACTTGGTCCGGACGTATACTCATTAAAAAGTATGAACGCATACTCCCTAGCATGTATCCACATATACTATACTTGTTTTAGGGTATATGGACATACTCTAATTTTAAAAGTATGAACGCATACTATCGTACGTACATATACTTGCAAAGAATGGTTTACACTATCTTTATACACAGGAGACAGCATATCGGCAGCCAAGACCCCTGCCGTCTGATGCCTCTCGGCCCTCAGATAGCCGATAGGGCCTGTCGGCCAGCGGATGGCCGACAGGAGGCCTCCACGCGCGCTGTCCCTCTCCCCCACGCAGGCGCTGTGCCGCCGCCGGCCCGCGGGCTGCTCTTCGGCGGCTGTGAAGGTAACGTTTTTTTTTTAATTTAGATTTTCTTTTTTTAGTTACTTTAGTTTTAGGGTCAGTTTTAGTTGTAGATTAGGGTTTGGGTTAGTATTGTTTGATTTTGTTTTTTTAGTTAGTTTAGTTAGATTACTTAGTATATTTAGTTAGTTAATTTAGTTCTAGGGTCTTTTTTTTAGGGTCAGTTTTAGTTGTAGATTAGGGCTTGTTTTAGGGTTAGGGTTAGTTTAGTTTGATTTTGTTTTTTTAGTTAGTTTAATTTAGTTTAGTTAGATTACTTAGTATATTTAGTTAGTCTAGTTAGTTAGATTAGTTAGTTAGTATAGTTTTAGGGTCAGTTTTTTAGGGTTAGTTTTAGTTGTAGAGTAGGGTTTGTAAGATTCTCTAAGTTATGGTGTATGTTATATGTCCGGAAAAGGAGATCAAATATTTTTAGTGTTGCTCGAAAAGTGGTAAAGTTTTTTGCGTGGTAATGGTTGTGTTCGGGAAAGGTATTGAGTGCTAAGACAGCATCAAATAGTGTACTCGGGTGCTGTGTTGCCGAGGGGCCTGTCGGCTGACCAAAAGCCGATAGGACATGTCGGCCCTCCAGCGACCGGCAGGGCTGCCTGCCGGCGCTGACAGGTCGGCAGTCGGCTGCCACGTGAGCCTTATCGGCTGCTGACATGCCGACATGGGACCTGTAGGCCTTGCAGCGGCCGACAGGGGCCCTGTCGGCCGTCCAGTGGCGACAGGATGCTATACCTGCAATAAATGAATAACAGCTTATAGATTTTCAATGATCATTTAAAAAAATATTATTTAAAAAATCTGCAAATGATCACGTGGTGCGCTGTTCTTCGGGGCAAGAGAGAAGCAACCAAGAGTGATTGACGGAATCTGTCTTTGGTCAACCGGCGAGACAATGTTTCTTTTTTTTTCAAAACAAAAGAGGACTCTCTCTCTCTCTCTCTCTATATATATATATCTCTCTCTCTGTATATATATATATATATATGTATCTGTATATATATATATATATATATATATATATATATATATATATATATATATATATATATATCCCGACCGGCGGCGCACGGCCACCCACTCCAACGGCGGCCCGCCTGGATTTGCGCGCGGCCTCCACATCAAGCGACAACATCTTCGACGTCGGCGCCGCCCATGCTGGCGACCGTGCCCTCCCCCTCCGATGGCGGCGGCGGCAGGCTCCCAACACCACATATGGCCCTGGCGGCGCACGGCCTGACCTGCAGGCACGGCATCAGCCCCGACACGCTCTTTCACCGACCGGCGGCACGTGGCCCCACCCCTTCCCCGACCCGCGGAGGCGCGATGTCGCTACCCTTCCCCGACCTTCGGCGAGACTCGGCAGGGGCCGTGACGGCATCCTCTCCCAGTGGTAGTGCGGCACCGGAGCAGCATGGAGGCAGGGCACTGCTGAGGCTAGCCTGTGGCTTTGGATTGTGCAGAAACAGGTTGGCCGCCGGCTGGGTTGCGCACTTGTTGCCGGCCTTACTGCCGTGTCCACGGCCCATGAGACATGCGACGGTGGTGGCGGCTTCGCTTAGCTCTAGTAGGCGGCCATGGCGTGCGTGCTGGCCTATAATCGAAGATCCTGATGCGGTGTTCATTCATTGGTGCATTAAATCAAGTTTTGAGATCTCCCGCTCTTTCTATTGGATTGATTTGTTTGTCCCTAATCCTAGCTAATCTCCTGAGTATATCGATATACTGTTTCGAGTACAAAAGCATGAAAATATACTCATTTTTCTAATCGAAGTATGCACCCATACTTTATTCACGCAAATACGTATGTACTTCAATATGTGTATGTACTAATACTCTGTCAAAACTAGTATATGGATATACTCTTCAAGTACAAAAGTATGCAAATATACTTATTTTTCTAATTAAAGTATGCACCCATACTTTATTCACGCAAATACGTATGGGCTTGTAGTATGCACTAATACCGTCAAAACGTTGTACACAAGCGTAACAATTTTTCTCCTGAAAAAATAAGTACATATACCCTATAGATAAACACTAAAACAATCGTATATGGATATACTCCCAACGGGATATTGTCATATATGCACGTATATATACTTGGTCCGGACGTATACTCATTAAAAAGTATGAACGCATACTCCCTAGCATGTATCCACATATACTATACTTGTTTTAGGGTATATGGACATACTCTAATTTTAAAAGTATGAACGCATACTATCGTACGTACATATACTTGCAAAGAATGGTTTACACTATCTTTATACACAGGAGACAGCATATCGGCAGCCAAGACCCCTGCCGTCTGATGCCTATCGGCCCTCAGATAGCCGATAGGGCCTGTCGGCCAGCGGATGGCCGACAGGAGGCCTCCACGCGCGCTGTCCCTCTCCCCCACGCAGGCGCTGTGCCGCCGCCGGCCCGCGGGCTGCTCTTCGGCGGCTGTGAAGGTAACGTTTTTTTTTTTAATTTAGATTTTCTTTTTTTAGTTACTTTAGTTTTAGGGTCAGTTTTAGTTGTAGATTAGGGTTTGGGTTAGTATTGTTTGATTTTGTTTTTTTAGTTAGTTTAGTTAGATTACTTAGTATATTTAGTTAGTTAATTTAGTTCTAGGGTCTTTTTTTTAGGGTCAGTTTTAGTTGTAGATTAGGGCTTGTTTTAGGGTTAGGGTTAGTTTAGTTTGATTTTGTTTTTTTAGTTAGTTTAATTTAGTTTAGTTAGATTACTTAGTATATTTAGTTAGTCTAGTTAGTTAGATTAGTTAGTTAGTATAGTTTTAGGGTCAGTTTTTTAGGGTTAGTTTTAGTTGTAGAGTAGGGTTTGTAAGATTCTCTAAGTTATGGTGTATGTTATATGTCCGGAAAAGGAGATCAAATATTTTTAGTGTTGCTCGAAAAGTGGTAAAGTTTTTTGCGTGGTAATGGTTGTGTTCGGGAAAGGTATTGAGTGCTAAGACAGCATCAAATAGTGTACTCGGGTGCTGTGTTGCCGAGGGGCCTGTCGGCTGACCAAAAGCCGACTAGGACATGTCGGCCCTCCAGCGACCGGCAGGGCTGCTGCCGGCGCTGACAGGTCAGGCAGTCGGCTGCCACGTGAGCCTTATCGGCTGCTGACATGCCGACATGGGACCTGTAGGCCTTGCAGCGGCCGACAGGGGACCTGTCGGCCGTCCAGTGGCGACAGGATGCTATACCTGCAATAAATGAATAACAGCTTATAGATTTGCAATGATCATTTAAAAAAATATTATTTAAAAAAAATCTGCAAATGATCACGTGGTGCGCTGTTCTTCGGGGCAAGAGAGAAGCAACCAAGAGTGATTGACGGAATCTGTCTTTGGTCAACCGGCGAGACAATGTTTCTTTTTTTTCAAAACAAAAGAGGACTCTCTCTCTCTCTCTCTCTATATATATATATATATATATATATATATATATATATATATATATATATATATATATATATATATATAGGGCCCGACCGGCGGTGCACGGCCACCCACTCCAACGGCGGCCCGCCTGGATTTGCGCGCGGCCTCCACATCAAGCGACAACATCTTCGACGTCGGCGCCAGCCATGCTCGCGACCGTGCCCTCCCCCTCCGATGGCGGCGGCGGCAGTCTCCCAACACCACATATGGCCCTGGCGGCGCACGGCCTGACCTGCAGGCACGGCATCAGCCCCGCCACGCTCTTTCACCGACTGGCGGCACGTGGCCCCACCCCTTCCCCGACCCGCGGAGGCGCGATGTCGCTACCCTTCCCCGACCTTCGGCGAGACTCGGCAGGGGCCGTGACGGCATCCTCTCCCAGTGGTAGTGCGCAACCGGAGCAGCATGGAGGCAGGGCACTGCTGAGGCCAGCCTATGGCTTTGGATTGTGCAGAAATAGGTTGGCCGCCGGCTGGGTTGCGCACTTGTTGCCGGCCTTACTGCCGTGTCCACGGCCCATGAGACATGCGACGGTGGGTGGCGGCTTCGCTTAGCTCTAGTAGGCGGCCATGGCGTGCGTGCTGGCCTATAATCGAAGATCCTGATGCGGCGTTCATTCATTGGTGCATTAAATCAAGTTTTGAGATCTCCCGCTCTTTCTATTGGATTGATTTGTTTGTCCCTAATCCTAGCTAATCTCCTGAGTATATGGATATACTGTTTCGAGTACAAAAGCATGAAAATATACTCATTTTTCTAATCGAAGTATGCACCCATACTTTATTCACACAAATACGTATGTACTTCAATATGTGTATGTACTAATACTCTGTCAAAACTAGTAGATGGATATACTCTTCAAGTACAAAAGTATGCAAATATACTTATTTTTCTAATTAAAGTATGCACCCATACTTTATTCACGCAAATACGTATGGGCTTGTAGTATGCACTAATACCGTCAAAACGTTGTACACAAGCGTAACAATTTTTCTCCTGAAAAAATAAGTACATATACCCTATAGATAAACACTAAAACAATCGTATATGGATATACTCCCAACGGGATATTGTCATATATGCACGTATATATACTTGGTCCGGACGTATACTCATTAAAAAGTATGAACGCATACTCCACTACCGGAGACTGTGTAGTTACCGAGTGCCCAGAAAATTACCGAGTGTCAAAAGTCGGGACACTCGGAAAACATTTATTACCGAGTGCCAACACTCGGAAAACATAAACACCCGATAGTAGACCTCTTTACCGAGTCCGAACACTCGGTAACCTCAAACACTCGGTAGAACTACAATTTTACCGAAGGGGCGCACTCGGTAAAAAGAGACACTCGGTATTGAGCTGCCACGTCTCCTAGTATACCAACCGTGCGCCAAACGGCGTCACGGCATGACATGTTTGCCGAGTGTAGAAGTATTTGCACTCGGTAATAATAAAGTTTTACTGAGTGTAAGTTCACAACACTCGGTAAACACTATCTTTTACCGAGTGTACTGGCGCAACACTCGGTAAAATTCAACCAAATTTCTTGTTTTTCCCTTCATTCTTTTTCCTCTATCCACATATGATATTTAGTACTCCATTCCAAAATATGGTGTTTATTTTGATTTATTTACTATATTTCACAAAATTTTCATTCTTTATGATAATTAGATACATATCGTGTAAATTTAATTGTAATAATGAAAATCGAACTCGATAAATCACGAGATTGGAAGAATTAACATTGAAGCATACATCTATATTATAGAAAAATTTTCATAACGTTTCGGAAGTATTTTTACATTCGTCGCTGCCGAACCGGTACATCTCCCAAAGAGACACTAAACATTCACAATGACGAATAGGATTTCTATTAAGAGTGAAATTCAACATTATGATTTGAACTTGGAATTTTTTAGATAGTAAATAGATGACATGAAATAGTTCGTGTGAAAGTTTGATGAATTTTAGGATTAAATTGGCATTTTTTCTTTTTTGTTTTGCATGAAATAATGGATACAGTTACCGAGTGTGACCTGAAACACTCGGTAAAGGTTCCACGGCCCACTTCTACCGGCTGCTATGCTTCTGTTTACCGAGTGCCGTAGATCTGGGCACTCGGTAAACATGTACCAGGCCCACATGTCACTGGGCGGCGGTGCTTCTGTTTACCGAGTGCCGTAGATCTGGGCACTCAGTAAACATGTACCAGGCCGCCAGACTCTGACTCGCCTCGCCCTCCACCCGAGACTCCGACTCGCCCTCCACCCGAGACTCCCGCGACTCGCCCTCCACCCGAGACTCCGACTCGCCTCACGCGCCGCCGCCGTCCACCCGCGACTCGCCTTGCCATCTCCCACCTGGCCCTCCACCCGCGACTCGCCTCACGCGCCGCCGCCGTCCACCCGCAACTCGCCTCACGCGCCGCCGCCGTCCACCCGCGACTCGCCTTGCCATCTCCCACCTGGCCCTCCACCCGCGACTCGCCTCACGCGCCGCCGCCGTCCACCCGCAACTCGCCTCACGCGCCGTCCCGTGACTCGCCTCACGCCTCGCCTCCAGCTTCATCCACGGACGTCGCCCGCCCACCCGCCCGCCGTCAGCCGGACGCCTGGCCGCCCCCGCGTCATCCGCAGGCCGGGAAGAAGGCCGTCCGCCCCAGCGATCATCAGGTCAGTTCAGTTCCAAGACTCCATCTTCTACCTCCTGTCATTGCCAGCAGCCCACGAGGCCGCAGCCGCGCCGGGCAGCATCCACGCTAGCGGCAGGCTGGGGCTGGGGCACGCAAGCCTGCGATGGACAGAGGAGATGAGAGCGCGAGGTAGAGCCCGTTACGGATAGTTCCACTCGCTAATTGATCTTCAAACGATTTACAGTTCATGATCTGCCCTTTATTTTCTATGATGATTCCATTCTCGGTTGTCTCCGTGTTAATGTCTATATTTGAATTAACTTTAACCAAGTGTTACATATACAAATGGAAAAAAAGAGGGGCAGAAATTCATTTCATGCTTGCATTTTGTTAGCAGGGAAAAGAAGGGCAGATCAGCGGGGTGCTGCAAGAAGCTTACACGCCGTTGACGGGGCAGCAGTAGGTGCTCGGTGACGACGGTGCCGCCGCGAACGAGCGGGCCAGCTGGGAGCGGTGGGTGCCGCAGATGCTTTAGGCGGCAGACATTGCTCCTCCTGTCTGGTGAGCTTCACTGGGAAGAGAGTGGTGTTCCTCATCAAGCAGCTCAAGTCCGGCATACTCGTGTCTGGTGAGCATTGCTCCTCCTCGTGGGGCGTTTTAATTTATGTCCTATATACACTTCCATGGTTTGTATCTTTTTAATGAAATAGAGCTGAGAGTGCCAAATATGTCATGGTATGGCTAACAGATATGATTTCATATATGGATCGTGTAACTTCTGAGAGATTGGGCTTATTGTGTAGTTGGGGTTTGGCAGGTTTGATCTAGGGGCAGCGTAAGTGCATAGAGTGTGAAATGATGTGGTCAATTCTGAAATAACTGCATGAAGGGGGGGGAGTCTGTTGAGAGGACTTTTGAGGCGTTGAGCTTTAGGAAAGGGAGGAGACCACAAAACTAGTTTTATAAACCAGAAAAACAACTGAAATATGGTTTGGTTCACATGATCACTTCCTTCTTGCCAAATGCACATTGTTCAGCGTAGGGTATAATCATATATTAAAATCAAGAAAAAATAACTCACAGAAACTTCCATGAATTGCACAATAGGAGATATACTCTTATTTTTTCTTTCAGAAATATGTAAATTCTGTTTGAGCTTCAGATCATAAATGTTGTATTAATGAATTAGCTACAATCTAAAAATAGATTAGATGTACCCCACAAAACTAGTATTGAATTGTTGGGCTCCTCAAGAACAACCCAACTTTGCATTGAATTGTTGGGCTCCTCCTCACAGAGAGGAAGAACCCTCCAAAAATAGGCGTATGCTGCTTGGTGCAGCGGGGACACGCTATTCTTTAGTAAAAGGCGAAAGAATAGTTCGCTCTGTGCCCACTGGGCACGGCCAGCTTTGCTGATCTGAATTTCATGAGTGAAGGCAAGGAGGGCACGGCCAGCTTGTCATCGGTGATTTGTTTGTGGTAGTGTCATGCCATGTGACCTATAGTGCTGCGATAGAACCTAGCGCCCCTTTGTGTGCTAGCCACATGGTTGTGCTGCTAGGCGCGCGCTGGTGCTCGGGTATATTGTTGAGACACGCTACAAAACCTGCTGATGCTCTACCTCAATCTTCGATAAATCTTGCTAGTGATGGTTGTGGCTACAAAAAAATTGGTTCCATGTATTCCTCCATCTACAAGTGACATAGCGGCCTTTCAACCTTAGGTAAAATCTCATCATCCAATCTAGCAAACATCTTCTATGTGAATCGACCAAGAACATGAATGTCTCTTTATCATCTCATATGGTTTTTCTCTAGCACTACTACTCTATTGCTCTAAACTGCAATATCGTCTATATGTTAGGATGGATGACCGTCAGTGGATGTACACGGGCTATCAGAAGAGGGGTCAATACACAAATGAATGGATTGAGAAGGCCAATGATTTCATGACGAAGGCATTTGCAAACGGACGGCGACATGCCTGGTGTCCCTGTAGGAAGTGTAAGAACAAGGCAATGAAAACATATGAGGAGATGAGTAAAGATCTTGTCAACAATGGATTTGTAGAGAACTATACCCGGTGGACCATGCATGGTGAACGCCATCGTGCGAGAGAAGAGGTCATGAGACAACGGATCGAGGAGTTTGATTCTGAAGCCGGGGTGGCAGAAATGTTAAATGACCATGACATGGCTTTCGATGAAGGAAGTGCAGAGCAGGAGCCAGAGCAAACTGCAAAGGCGTTTTACGCCATGTTGGATGCGGCACAACAACCCCTTCACGGGCGCACCAATGTTTCTAAACTGGATGCCATTGCACGTCTAATGGCTGTGAAGTCCCAGTTTAGCTGGAGTAGAGAATCCTTCGATCAACTGTTGACAGTAGTTGGCACCCTACTTCCGGATGATCACGTTCTGCCAAAGAACACATATGAGTCAAATAAAATCCTTCGTGCACTCAAGATGTCGTACGAGCAGATACATGCTTGTCCGAACGGATGCATCTTATTCAGGGGAGAACATGCTGACGATAAGTACTGTCCGAAGTGTAAGGCATCTAGGTACATTGAGTTAGAATCTGGTGATGGTCGGAAGACGCAAACAAAAGTCGGCGCAAAGATCCTGAGGTACCTTCCTTTCATACCGAGGATCCAATGGCTTTTCATGAGCGAGGAATCCGCAAAACAGATGACGTGGCACAAAACTGGACGCCGATACACTAACAAGATGATACATCCGTCCGATGGTGAATCATGGAAAAGCTTCGATCGGAAGCATACCGACAAAGCTGATGAGGCTCGTAATGTACGCATTGCACTGGCAACTGATGGGTTCAATCCTTATGGAATGGGTTCTTCACCATACACATGTTGGCCCGTATTCGTCATCCCTCTCAACCTCCCACCTGGCGTCGCCTTTCAACGGCAAAATATTTTCTTGTCACTTATAATTCCAGGACACCCGGGGGCTAATATGAGTGTGTACATGGAGCCTTTGATAGACGATTTGGTCCGTGCATGGGACGAAGGGGTAGTGACATACGACCGATTCACAAAGACAAACTTCAGAATGCATATTTGGTACCATTATTCCATGCATGACTTCCTGGCTTATGGGTTATTTTGTGGCTGGTGTGTTCACACGAAGATGCCATGCCCGATATGCAAGTCAGCTGTGGAGTTCTTTCGGTTGGAGAAGGGGGGCAAGTTTTCTTCGCTTGACAAACATCGACAATTCCTCCCTCTTGACCACCCATTCAGGAGAGACAAGAAGAACTTTCGAAAAGGTGTCACAGTGGAAGACTCTGCACCGGAAATGATGACAGGTGCCCAGGTTCTTGAGATGTTAGATGGTCTTGTGGTCGACAATGAAAAGGGGGGCTTCGTGGGATATGGAAAAGAGCATGCCTGGACACACAAGTCGTGCTTGTGGAAGCTTCCTTACTTTAAGGACCTCCTTCTTCCACATAACATTGATGTAATGCACACTGAAAAGAATTTCGCCGAGGCGGTCCTTCACACAATCATGGACTGGGAAAAGTCAAAGGACAATGTCAAGGCTAGATTGGATCAAGCAACGCTGTGCGATAGACCAAAGCTAAACATGTTGCCTCCCTTACGCGGGAAGTCATGGAAGAAGCCTAAGGCCGACTTCGTCCTAACGAGGGCCCAAAAGAAAGAAGTTCTTCAATGGTTCCAATCGTTGATGTTCCCTGACGGGTATGCAGCGAATTGGAGGAGGGGTGTGAACTTAAGTACCATGCGAATCACAGGGCTGAAGAGTCATGATTACCACATATGGATTGAGCGCCTTCTTCCGGTGATGGTTCGTGGCTATTTCCCTGATCACATCTGGCGAGTGATGGCAGAGTTGAGCATGTTCTTCCGCAAGCTATGTGCTAAGGAGATATCTCGGACCGAGATTGAAGAAATGGAAAGAATGGCCCCGGTGTTGCTCTGCAAGTTGGAGAAGATCTTTCCCCCCGGCTTCTTCAATCCGATGCAACATTTGCTCTTGCACCTACCATATGAGGCAAAAATGGGGGGCCCTGTGCATGCCCGTTGGTGCTATCCAATTGAGCGATGCCTAAAGGTTCTTAGAACAAAATGCAAAAATAAATGCAAAATTGAAGCTTCCTGTGCAGAGGCATCCATTGTGGAGGAGGTGTCATACTTCACAACAAGATACTATGCCGACAACCTTCCTAACGTGCATAATCCACCCCCTCGTTACAATGCTGCCGACAATCAGTCGACCCTCAGCCTTTTCCGAGGGCAACTCGGAAGTGCAAGTGAACCTACCTTGAAGATGTTGAGCCTAGAAGAGTGGCGCTCTATCCAGCTGTATGTGTTGCGGAACCTTGAAGAGGTTGGCCCGTACATTGCGTAAGTTTTACACAAACTTGTTTCTTTTCTTGTCAGTATTTCGCATGCACCCATCCAACCCTCTTGTTAACGGCCGTTACAGCAAATTTGTTCTCCTCTACCATCGTCCATCACGGAGGGAACCCACCGAAGCGGAAGTTGAAACCCTTCTAAGACATGGCGCGGGAGAACGAAATCCCACTTTTATTTGTTGGTTCAAGGAGGAGGTAGTGTTCAATTTCATTTGTTGTTTGTACTTAACTCTCAACTTGACAAATATATAACGAATCATCCTACTTGAACTAGCAGGCCAAAACTGACGTGTCTATGAGTGCCGAGTTGAGGCAAGTTGCCAATGGATTTGAATTTAGGGTCAAGTCATTCTCTGTGTACGATGTCAATGGATATCGCTTTCACACAACTCGGCATGAGCAGCGTCGGCCGAATCAAAGAACCACAAATACCGGTGTTTTCACGCCAGGCACAGATGGGTTGGACTACTATGGAATAATTGAAGAAATATACAAACTCAAGTTTCCTGGTTGTGTACCTCTTCATCCTGTCATATTCAAATGCCATTGGTTTGATCCCAAAGAAGTGATAAAGACCCCTGAGCTTGGGTTAGTCGAAGTTCTAAAGTCATCCGTCTTGTTAGGAGACGACGTGTACATTGTGGCCCAACAGGCCACGCAAGTTTATTATCTCTCATACCCGTGCCAAACCAAAGACCGTCTTAAGGCGTATGATGTTGTGTACAAGGTATCGCCGCATGGTAAAGTACCCGTCCCAAACGATGATGATTATAACATCGATGCAAACACATATGACGGAGAGTTCTTTCAAGAAGAAGGATTAGAAGGGAGTTTTGAGATTGTCTTAGATGTAGATCTCGCAATGGAAGTAGACAATGATACGATCATTGTTGACGGGGATGATGGAGAGGAGGTTCACAACGCGAAGGACTTGTTATTACTTGAGCAACACCATTCAGGCAGTGTCGCTAGTGATGAGACTTTGAGAGACGATCATAATTACGTCGACAATAGCGATGATGAGATTTTTGGCCCACCTATCGATGATCTTGATGATTATTTCTAGTACATGTAAGATCTGTAGTACTTATGGCAATTTTATACATGTATGATACATTTACTTATTTTGCATCTCTTTTATACATGTATGATATATTTACTTATTTTGCATCTCTTTTATACATGTATGATACATTTACTTATTTTGCATCTCTTTTATACATGTATGATACATTTACTTTTGTATATGCGTACTAATAGTTTATTCCTTTTGTTGTAGGTGATTGATGGTGGGCGGTGGAATCAGGAAGCTTAGGTCGGTTATGACCTTACTGGCTGGTGGCGAGGGGTCCAGCCAGGGTGGAGGAGGAGGGCGTGCACAGACTGAGGGTGGAGGGCGTGCCCAGGGAGGAGGAGGAGGACGACGACGAGGGCGTGCCCAGGGAGGTGGAGCCCAGGATGGAGGAGGAGCCCAGGGTGGAGGAGGAGGAAGGCGACGACGAGGGCGTCGAGAGCCGACACCTCCTCCATAGGACGACGACCACGAGTTCGTAGCGGCCACGGAGGAGGATGAGGAGGAGGAGGAGACCAGGGAGGAGATAGCGGAGGCGGTGGAGGAGGCACGGAGGGAGGATGCTTCCGAGCGGGTTGAGCGCGAGGAGGATGCCGACTTGGTGGCAGAGGAAAATGGGGTGCCTACGGTTTGGATGCGAGGGTCGTCGCGCCTCCCAGACTTACCCATACAGAGACGGCCAGTGATTCGACCATCCGGAACTAAGTAAGTAATTTTTGCATGTTAACACTAATTCACAGGTTTTTAAGTTATAACAGAAACTAATATTCAATCTCAATAACTTTGTGCAGGGATTGGGAAATGGTGATCCCAGGGAGTCACTCTCGCCGAGTAAACGGGATCCTGGGTCTTCTGTGCAGGGCAAACTACCCTGGGATGGTGAGGATCGATGGTGTTGTGCAGCCCGCCATGAAGTGGTCCCACTGGCACGCCGCCAGCGATCAGACTGATCGAGCTGGCAAGTGTTATAACAGCAAGGCCGACCGGGTGATGAAAGAGCTGTGGGTACGTGTTCATCACACTATGCTGATAATAACATCACATTAATTGTATATTACTGACTGTATTTGCTTATAGGATTACTACACCTTGGCGGAGGGAGTACGTAGGGAGGACGCGGATGACGTGGTGAACAGAGTCTGTGTTCACCGAGTGCAGGACCTCTTCTACGAGACAAAGCTCCTGTGCAGAAGAATTTACCATGCCCGCAGAGGAAACAGAGTCACCAGAGCGCAGGCAGTGCACCTGCCCCTAACTAAGGAGCAATACTTGACGGTAAACATGAGATTACATCGTCTGTGATTAATTGCACTGAAATTGATTTATGATTTGTCATGTGCTCGTGTACGTGCAGGTGCCTCCTGCTTGGTGTGCGGGGATGGACAACTGCTGGGAGGCCATTGTGGACACGTGGTTGAGTGAGGAGTACGAGCAATATCACGCCGTACGCTCATGTTGCCGTGCGATGATGCAGGGTTCCTCGCACAAACAAGGGCCCACTACCCTCAAGGAATATGCAGCCAGATATGTACGCGGATTTCATTTCGTTGTTGCTACGCTAACTTCTGAATGCATAATATCTTATTGTTGTGCTTCTTCCTGCAGACGCGGTTCCACCCCGGCCAGGAGTGCGCCTCGTTCAAGGCATATGCCTTGGCACACAAGGGCAAGGCAAAGGACCCCGACCTCGTCTACAACCCGGAGGACCCGCCCGAGGCATACAGTAACCTGAGCGTGCATAGTCGCCTCAGCGAGTACACGGCGATGGCGAGAGAGATCCATGGGCCAGAATTTGATCCGAGCACCGCTGACCTTGATGGTGACATCGTCATGAGGTTGGGACCAGGTAAGCCACATGGGAGGTACTATATGGGCAACAGCACCATAGACACGGCCAACACTCAGACACTCGCCCAGATTAGAGCCCGGAGCACGAGTTCGAGCCCGGCCATACGCCCACGCTCACAGCCCCAGGTGGTAGCACTCCAGGTTAGTTCTGTTGCATTCGTTGTCCATTCATTTTTTACCCGTTCTTTATTTGCATTCTAACTATGTGATAAATAATTGTAGGCCCAGATTGAAGCCCTGCAGGAGTCACAGCAGGCCTCACAGAGCCAGTTTCAGGCCCTCCAGCTATCGCACCAGGCCGAGTTGGCACAGGATAGGGCGCGAGTGCAGGCCCAGCTTGAGGCCTTCCAGCAGTCGCAGAAGGCCTGGTACGAGTACATGGCCAGCTTTTCTCAGAGCATGGGCTAGCCTCCACCGCCTCCGCCGCCGCCGATGATACCGTTGGTGCCTCCACCTCCGCGCGACGGCACTCCTGTGAGTCACTCTTCATCTTGAAAGGCTTTTTCAGTTCAGATTGTGCTACAGTCAACACTATCATGTTAGAACCTAGAAGAGAGTAGGATACATACATGTATAAGTTAGATTATTAGTAATATTGTTCAGACCTTGAAAGGCATCATGTTAGGTTCTACATGAGTACATAGGTGTATGCCTAATTCATGTTCAGTCTACTCGACCATGTGTGACGATATCTTGCACATAGAGGAGACCTAAACAGCAACTAACTTGATATGTGTTATCTATTATATGCCTATATATTGATGTCACTGTTAACTGGTCTTTCGAAGGAATATTTGAATTTGGCATACTACCTTATGATTAATTGACAAATATGTTTATTTTCTTTTGCTCCCTCATTCCAGGGACCTTCTACAGCTGGATCGAACAACGATCAAGACTTGGACTTGTCTCCGTTTCTCGGTAGGGCTCCGACCATGTGACAGGACCATGTTTCACTTGTTTGTATGTTGAACTTAGAAGTGGGTTGAACTTTGTGGACTTTGGACATGTTGATGGTGTTTGTGGACTTTGCATTGTGCTTGTGACATTTGTTGTAGCTATATGTTGGTTATAATGAGTGGATGTGACATTTGTGGACATATATGTGATATATATTGTCTATCTGTTGGTAACTGTGATATTCTGTTATAATTGTTGTTAATTGTGGCTGGATATGCACTGAAACAAACAAAAAAAAAATACTGTGGACAAGTTTTACCGAGTGTTACACTCGGTAATGGTCATGTTTACCGAGTGTTACACTCGGTAAAACAGAGAACAGAACCAAATTGGTTCTGATTCTGTTAATTTTGCCGAGTGGTGCCATTTTTTACCGAGTGCCACGACCCCACTCGGATATATGTGCCATTTTTTACCGAGTGGAACACTCGGTTAACGAGTTACATGTTTACCGAGTGTTACTGGTACACTCGGTAAACTATATTAGGGAAAAATATTTGCGGAATTGTTTTAATCATGAAAATGGTTATCTGATTACCGAGTGCTATGTCTAACACTCGGTAAACGACGCCGTTAACGGCGAGCTTGGGGACTGACGACCGTCACGTCGTAGTTGTTTACCGAGTGCCGGCGTAGCACTCGGTAAGATTTATTCTCCGAGTGCCCCGTTAGTTGACACTCGGTAAACTAACTTTACCGAGTCGTTGTTTACCGAGTCATGTTTACCGAGTGTGGCACTCGGTAAACAATTTACCGAGTGTTTCTCCATATTTGCCGAGTGTTTATCACACTCGGTAATTAATCAGTATCCCGTAGTGCTCCCTAGCATGTATCCACATATACTATACTTGTTTTAGGGTATATGGACATACTCTAATTTTAAAAGTATGAACGCATACTATCGTACGTACATATACTTACAAAGAATGGTTTACACTATCTTTATACACAGGAGACAGCATATCGGCAGCCAAGACCCCTGCCGTCTGATGCCTCTCGGCCCTCAGATAGCCGATAGGGCCTGTCGGCCAGCGGACGGCCGACAGGAGGCCTCCACGCGCGCTGTCCCTCTCCCCCACGTAGGCGCTGTGCCGCCGCCGGCCCGCGGGCTGCTCTTCGGCGGCTGTGAAGGTAACGTTTTTTTTTTAATTTAGATTTTCTTTTTTTAGTTACTTTAGTTTTAGGGTCAGTTTTAGTTGTAGATTAGGGTTTGGGTTAGTATTGTTTGATTTTGTTTTTTTAGTTAGTTTAGTTAGATTACTTAGTATATTTAGTTAGTTAATTTAGTTCTAGGGTCTTTTTTTAGGGTCAGTTTTAGTTGTAGATTAGGGCTTGTTTTAGGGTTAGGGTTAGTTTAGTTTGATTTTGTTTTTTTAGTTAGTTTAATTTAGTTTAGTTAGATTACTTAGTATATTTAGTTAGTCTAGTTAGTTAGATTAGTTAGTTAGTATAGTTTTAGGGTCAGTTTTTTAGGGTTAGTTTTAGTTGTAGAGTAGGGTTTGTAAGATTCTCTAAGTTATGGTGTATGTTATATGTCCGGAAAAGGAGATCAAATATTTTTAGTGTTGCTCGAAAAGTGGTAAAGTTTTTTGCGTGGTAATGGTTGTGTTCGGGAAAGGTATTGAGTGCTAAGACAGCATCAAATAGTGTACTCGGGTGCTGTGTTGCCGAGGGGCCTGTCGGCTGACCAAAAGCCGACAGGACATGTCGGCCCTCCAGCGACCGGCAGGGCTGCTGCCGGCGCTGACAGGTCAGCGTCGGCTGCCACGTGAGCCTTATCGGCTGCTGACATGCCGACATGGGACCTGTAGGCCTTGCAGCGGCCGACAGGGGCCCTGTCGGCCGTCCAGTGGCGACAGGATGCTATACCTGCAATAAATGAATAACAGCTTATAGATTTGCAATGATCATTTAAAAAATATTATTTAAAAAAAATCTGCAAATGATCACGTGGTGCGCTGTTCTTCGGGGCAAGAGAGAAGCAACCAAGAGTGATTGACGGAATCTGTCTTTGGTCAACCGGCGAGACAATGTTTCTTTTTTTTCAAAACAAAAGAGGACTCTCTCTCTCTCTCTCTCTCTATATATATATATATATAGGGCCCGACCGGCGGTGCACGGCCACCCACTCCAACGACGGCCTGCCTGGATTTGCGCGTGGCCTCCACATCAAGCGACAACATCTTCGACGTCGGCGCCGGCCATGCTCGCGACCGTGCCCTCCCCCTCCGATGGCGGCGGCGGCAGTCTCCCAACACCACATATGGCCCTGGCGGCGCACGGCCTGACCTGCAGGAAAGGCATCAGCCCCGCCACGCTCTTTCACCGACCGGCGGCACGTGGCCCCACCCCTTCCCCGACCCGCGGAGGCGCGATGTCGATACCCTTCCCCGACCTTCGGCGAGACTCGACAGGGGCCGTGACGGCATCCTCTCCCAGTGGTAGTGCGGCACCGGAGCAGCATGGAGGCAGGGCACTGCTGAGGCCAGCCTGTGGCTTTGGATTGTGCAGAAACAGGTTGGCCGCCGGCTGGGTTGCGCACTTGTTGCCGGCCTTACTGTCGTGTCCACGGCCCATGAGACATGCGACGGTGGTGGCGGCTTCGCTTAGCTCTAGTAGGCGGCCATGGCGTGCGTGCTGGCCTATAATCGAAGATCCTGATGCGGCGTTCATTCATTGGTGCATTAAATCAAGTTTTGAGATCTCCCGCTCTTTCTATTGGATTGATTTGTTTGTCCCTAATCCTAGCTAATCTCCTGAGTATATGGATATACTGTTTCGAGTACAAAAGCATGAAAATATACTCATTTTTCTAATCGAAGTATGCACCCATACTTTATTCACGCAAATACATATGTACTTCAATATGTGTATGTACTAATACTCTGTCAAAACTAGTATATGGATATACTCTTCAAGTACAAAAGTATGCAAATATACTTATTTTTCTAATTAAAGTATGCACCCATACTTTATTCACGCAAATACGTATGGGCTTGTAGTATGCACTAATACCGTCAAAACGTTGTACACAAGCGAAACAATTTTTCTCCTGAAAAAATAAGTACATATACCCTATAGATAAACACTAAAACAATCGTATATGGATATACTCCCAACGGGATATTGTCATATATGCACGTATATATACTTGGTCCGGACGTATACTCATTAAAAAGTATGAACGCATACTCCCTAGCTTGTATCCACATATACTATACTTGTTTTAGGGTATATGGACATACTCTAATTTTAAAAGTATGAACGCACACTATCGTACGTACATATACTTACAAAGAATGGTTTACACTATCTTTATACACAGGAGACAGCATATCGGCAGCCAAGACCCCTGCCGTCTGATGCCTATCGGCCCTCACATAGCCGATAGGGCCTGTCGGCCATCGGATGGCCGACAGGAGGCCTCCACGCGCGCTGTCCCTCTCCCCCTCGCAGGCGCTGTGCCGCCGCCGGCCCGCGGGCTGCTCTTCGGCGGCTGTGAAGGTAACGTTTTTTTTTTAATTTAGATTTTCTTTTTTTAGTTACTTTAGTTTTAGGGTCAGTTTTAGTTGTAGATTAGGGTTTGGGTTAGTATTGTTTGATTTTGTTTTTTTAGTTAGTTTAGTTAGATTACTTAGTATATTTAGTTAGTTAATTTAGTTCTAGGGTCTTTTTTTAGGGTCAGTTTTAGTTGTAGATTAGGGCTTGTTTTAGGGTTAGGGTTAGTTTAGTTTGATTTTGTTTTTTTAGTTAGTTTAATTTAGTTTAGTTAGATTACTTAGTATATTTAGTTAGTCTAGTTAGTTAGATTAGTTAGTTAGTATAGTTTTAGGGTTAGTTTTAGTTGTAGAGTAGGGTTTGTAAGATTCTCTAAGTTATGGTGTATGTTATATGTCTGGAAAAGGAGATCAAATATTTTTAGTGTTGCTCGAAAAGTGGTAAAGTTTTTTGCGTGGTAATGGTTGTGTTCGGGAAAGGTATTGAGTGCTAAGACAGCATCAAATAGTGTACTCGGGTGTTGTGTTGCCGAGGGGCCTGTCGGCTGACCAAAAGCCGACAGGACATGTCGGCCCTCCAGCGACCGGCAGGGCTGCTGCCGGCGCTGACAGGTCAGCGTCGGCTGCCACGTGAGCCTTATCGGCTGCTGACATGCCGACATGGGACCTGTAGGCCTTGCAGCGGCCGACAGGGGCCCTGTCGGCCGTCCAGTGGCGACAAGATGCTATACCTGCAATAAATGAATAACAGCTTATAGATTTGCAATGATCATTTAAAAAAATATTATTTAAAAAAATCTGCAAATGATCACGTGGTGCGCTGTTCTTCGGGGCAAGAGAGAAGCAACCAAGAGTGATTGACGGAATCTGTCTTTGGTCAACCGGCGAGACAATGTTTCTTTTTTTCAAAACAAAAGAGGACCCTCTCTCTCTCTCTCTCTCTCTCTCTCTATATATATATATATATATATATATATATTGCTGGCTACAAAATATATATATATATATATATATATATATATATATATAGATATATATATATAGAACAAGTACTCTATAGCTGGCTACAAAATAACCTATTCTGTAGCCACCTTGAGTTACTATAATTACTATGTTAATTTATGAGATTATAGTAACTCCTTACTAAGTGGTTTACTATCACGTTATGGTAAATATCACTATGTGTTATAGTAACCCAACTATAGTAAATATATATTGACATTATCGTAAATTAGTATATAAAATTATGGTAAATGGAGGTGGCTACAGAATAACTTATTCTGTAGCTGGCTACTGAATAGCCTCTCCCTATATATATATATATATATATATATATATATATATATATATCTGTGTGTATATATATATATATATATATATATATATATATATAGATATATATATATATATATATATATATATATATATATATATATATATATATATATATATATATATATATCCCGACCGGCGGCGCACGGCCACCCACTCCAACGGCGGCCCGCCTGGATTTGCGCGCGGCCTCCACATCAAGCGACAACATCTTCGACGTCGGCGCCGCCCATGCTCGCGACTGTGCCCTCCCCCTCCGATGGCGGCGGCGGCAGGCTCCCAACACCACATATGGCCCTGGCGGCGCACGGCCTGACCTGCAGGCACGGCATCAGCCCTGCCACACTCTTTCACCGACCGGCGGCACGTGGCCCCACCCCTTCCCCGACCCGCGGAGGCGCGATGTCGCTACCCTTCCCCGACCTTCGGCGAGACTCGGCAGGGGCCGTGACGGCATCCTCTCCCAGTGGTAGTGCGGCACCGGAGCAGCATGGAGGCAGGGCACTGCTGAGGCCAGCCTGTGGCTTTGGATTGTGCAGAAACAGGTTGGCCGCCGGCTGGGTTGCGCACTTGTTGCCGGCCTTACTGCCGTGTCCACGGCCCATGAGACATGCGACGGTGGTGGCGGCTTCGCTTAGCTCTAGTAGGCGGCCATGGCGTGCGTGCTGGCCTATAATCGAAGATCCTGATGCGGCGTTCATTCATTGGTGCATTAAATCAAGTTTTGAGATCTCCCGCTCTTTCTATTGGATTGATTTGTTTGTCCCTAATCCTAGCTAATCTCCTGAGTATATGGATATACTGTTTCGAGTACAAAAGCATGAAAATATACTCATTTTTCTAATCGAAGTATGCACCCATACTTTATTCACGCAAATACGTATGTACTTCAATATGTGTATGTACTAATACTCTGTCAAAACTAGTATATGGATATACTCTTCAGGTACAAAAGTATGCAAATATACTTTTTTTTCTAATTAAAGTATGCACCCATACTTTATTCACGCAAATACGTATGGGCTCGTAGTATGCACTAATACCGTCAAAACGTTGTACACAAGCGTAATAATTTTTCTCCTGAAAAAATAAGTACATATACCCTATAGATAAACACTAAAACAATCGTATATGGATATACTCCCAACGGGATATTGTCATATATGCACGTATATATACTTGGTCCCGACGTATACTCATTAAAAAGTATGAACGCATACTCCCTAGCATGTATCCACATATACTATACTTGTTTTAGGGTATATGGACATACTCTAATTTTAAAAGTATGAACGCATACTATCGTACGTACATATACTTGCAAAGAATGGTTTACACTATCTTTATACACAGGAGACAGCATATCGGCAGCCAAGACCCCTGCCGTCTGATGCCTCTCGGCCCTCAGATAGCCGATAGGGCCTGTCGGCCAGCGGATGGCCGACAGGAGGCCTCCACGCGCCCTGTCCCTCTCCCCCACGCAGGCGCTGTGCCGCCAACGGCCCGCGGGCTGCTCTTCGGCGGCTGTGAAGGTAACGTTTTTTTTTTTTAATTTAGATTTTCTTTTTTTAGTTACTTTAGTTTTAGGGTCAGTTTTAGTTGTAGATTAGGGTTTGGGTTAGTATTGTTTGATTTTGTTTTTTTAGTTAGTTTAGTTAGATTACTTAGTATATTTAGTTAGTTAATTTAGTTCTAGGGTCTTTTTTTTAGGGTCAGTTTTAGTTGTAGATTAGGGCTTGTTTTAGGGTTAGGGTTAGTTTAGTTTGATTTTGTTTTTTTAGTTAGTTTAATTTAGTTTAGTTAGATTACTTAGTATATTTAGTTAGTCTAGTTAGTTAGATTAGTTAGTTAGTATAGTTTTAGGGTCAGTTTTTTAGGGTTAGTTTTAGTTGTAGAGTAGGGTTTGTAAGATTCTCTAAGTTATGGTGTATGTTATATGTCCGGAAAAGGAGATCAAATATTTTTAGTGTTGCTCGAAAAGTGGTAAAGTTTTTTGCGTGGTAATGGTTGTGTTCGGGAAAGGTATTGAGTGCTAAGACAGCATCAAATAGTGTACTCGGGTGCTGTGTTGCCGAGGGGCCTGTCGGCTGACCAAAAGCCGACAGGACATGTCGGCCCTCCAGCGACCGGCAGGGCTGCTGCCGGCGCTGATAGGTCAGCGTCGGCTGCCACGTGAGCCTTATCGGCTGCTGACATGCCGACATGGGACCTGTAGGCCTTGCAGCGGCCGATAGGGGCCCTGTCGGCCGTCCAGTGGCGACAGGATGCTATACCTGCAATAAATGAATAACAGCTTATAGATTTGCAATGATCATTTAAAAAATATTATTTAAAAAAAATCTGCAAATGATCACGTGGTGCGCTGTTCTTCGGGGCAAGAGAGAAGCAACCAAGAGTGATTGACGGAATCTGTCTTTGGTCAACCGGCGAGACAATGTTTCTTTTTTTTCAAAACAAAAGAGGACTCTCTCTCTCTCTCTCTCTCTCTCTCTATATATATATATATATATATATATATATATATATATATATATATATATATATATATATATATATATATATGGCCCGACCGGCGGCGCACGGCCACCCACTCCAACGACGGCCTGCTGGATTTGCGCGCGGCCTCCACATCAAGCGACAACATCTTCGACGTCGGCGCCGGCCATGCTCGCGACCGTGCCCTCCCCCTCCGATGGCGGCGGCGGCAGGCTCCCAACACCACATATGGCCCTGGCGGCGCACGGCCTGACCTGCAGGCACGGCATCAGCCCCGCCACGCTCTTTCACCGACCGGCGGCACGTGGCCCCACCCCTTCCACGACCCGCGGAGGCGCGATGTCGCTACCCTTCCCCGACCTTCGGCGAGACTCGGCAGGGGCCGTGACGGCATCCTCCCCCAGTGGTAGTGCGGCACCGGAGCAGCATGGAGGCAGGGCACTGCTGAGGCCAGCCTATGGCTTTGGATTGTGCAGAAACAGGTTGGCCGCCGGCTGGGTTGCGCACTTGTTGCCGGCCTTACTGCCGTGTCCACGGCCCATGAGACATGCGACGGTGGTGGCGGCTTCGCTTAGCTCTAGTAGGCGGCCATGGCGTGCGTGCTGGCCTATAATCGAAGATCCTGATGCGGCGTTCATTCATTGGTGCATTAAATCAAGTTTTGAGATCTCCCGCTCTTTCTATTGGATTGATTTGTTTGTCCCTAATCCTAGCTAATCTCCTGAGTATATGGATATACTGTTTCGAGTACAAAAGCATGAAAATATACTCATTTTTCTAATCGAAGTATGCACCCATACTTTATTCACGCAAATACGTATGTACTTCAATATGTGTATGTACTAATACTCTGTCAAAACTAGTATATGGATATACTCTTCAAGTACAAAAGTATGCAAATATACTTATTTTTCTAATTAAAGTATGCACCCATACTTTATTCACGCAAATACGTATGGGCTTGTAGTATGCACTAATACCGTCAAAACGTTGTACACAAGCGTAACAATTTTTCTCCTGAAAAAATAAGTACATATACCCTATAGATAAACACTAAAACAATCGTATATGGATATACTCCCAACGGGATATTGTCATATATGCACGTATATATACTTGGTCCGGACGTATACTCATTAAAAAGTATGAACGCATACTCCCTAGCATGTATCCACATATACTATACTTGTTTTAGGGTATATGGACATACTCTAATTTTAAAAGTATGAACGCATACTATCGTACGTACATATACTTGCAAAGAATGGTTTACACTATCTTTATACACAGGAGACAGCATATCGGCAGCCAAGACCCCTGCCGTCTGATGCCTCTCGGCCCTCAGATAGCCGATAGGGCCTGTCGGCCAGCGGATGGCCGACAGGAGGCCTCCACGCGCGCTGTCCCTCTCCCCCACGCAGGCGCTGTGCCGCCGCCGGCCCGCGGGCTGCTCTTCGGCGGCTGTGAAGGTAACGTTTTTTTTTTTAATTTAGATTTTCTTTTTTTAGTTACTTTAGTTTTAGGGTCAGTTTTAGTTGTAGATTAGGGTTTGTTTAGGGTTGGGTTAGTATTGTTTGATTTTGTTTTTTTAGTTAGTTTAGTTAGATTACTTAGTATATTTAGTTAGTTAATTTAGTTCTAGGGTCTTTTTTTTAGGGTCAGTTTTAGTTGTAGATTAGGGCTTGTTTTAGGGTTAGGGTTAGTTTAGTTTGATTTTGTTTTTTTAGTTAGTTTAATTTAGTTTAGTTAGATTACTTAGTATATTTAGTTAGTCTAGTTAGTTAGATTAGTTAGTTAGTATAGTTTTAGGGTCAGTTTTTTAGGGTTAGTTTTAGTTGTAGAGTAGGGTTTGTAAGATTCTCTAAGTTATGGTGTATGTTATATGTCCGGAAAAGGAGATCAAATATTTTTAGTGTTGCTCGAAAAGTGGTAAAGTTTTTTGCGTGGTAATGGTTGTGTTCGGGAAAGGTATTGAGTGCTAAGACAGCATCAAATAGTGTACTCGGGTGCTGTGTTGCCGAGGGGCCTGTCGGCTGACCAAAAGCCGACAGGACATGTCGGCCCTCCAGCGACCGGCAGGGCTGCTGCCGGCGCTGACAGGTCAGCGTCGGCTGCCACGTGAGCCTTATCGGCTGCTGACATGCCGACATGGGACCTGTAGGCCTTGCAGCGGCCGACAGGGGCCCTGTCGGCCGTCCAGTGGCGACAGGATGCTATACCTGCAATAAATGAATAACAGCTTATAGATTTGCAATGATCATTTAAAAAATATTATTTAAAAAAATCTGCAAATGATCACGTGGTGCGCTGTTCTTCGGGGCAAGAGAGAAGCAACCAAGAGTGATTGACGGAATCTGTCTTTGGTCAACCGGCGAGACAATGTTTCTTTTTTTTCAAAACAAAAGAGGACTCTCTCTCTCTCTCTCTCTCTCTCTCTCTATATATATATATATATATATATATATATATATATATATATATATATATATATATATATATATATAGGGCCCGACCGGCGGCGCACGGCCACCCACTCCAACGGCGGCCCGCCTGGATTTGCGCGCGGCCTCCACATCAAGCGACAACATCTTCGACGTCGGCGCCGGCCATGCTCGCGACCGCGCCCTCCCCCTCCGATGGCGGCGGCGGCAGGCTCCCAACACCACATATGGCCCTGGCGGCGCACGGCCTGACCTGCAGGCACGGCATCAGCCCCGCCACGCTCTTTCACCGACCGGCGGCACGTGGCCCCACCCCTTCCCCGACCCGCGGAGGCGCGATGTCGCTACCCTTCCCCGACCTTCGGCGAGACTCGGCAGGGGCCGTGACGGCATCCTCCCCCAGTGGTAGTGCGGCACCGGAGCAGCATGGAGGCAGGGCACTGCTGAGGCCAGCCTATGGCTTTGGATTGTGCAGAAACAGGTTGGCCGCCGGCTGGGTTGCGCACTTGTTGCCGGCCTTACTGCCGTGTCCACGGCCCATGAGACATGCGACGGTGGTGGCGGCTTCGCTTAGCTCTAGTAGGCGGCCATGGCGTGCGTGCTGGCCTATAATCGAAGATCCTGATGCGGCGTTCATTCACTTGGTGCATTAAATCAAGTTTTGAGATCTCCCGCTCTTTCTATTGGATTGATTTGTTTGTCCCTAATCCTAGCTAATCTCCTGAGTATATGGATATACTGTTTCGAGTACAAAAGCATGAAAATATACTCATTTTTCTAATCGAAGTATGCACCCATACTTTATTCACGCAAATACGTATGTACTTCAATATGTGTATGTACTAATACTCTGTCAAAACTAGTATATGGATATACTCTTCAAGTACAAAAGTATGCAAATATACTTATTTTTCTAATTAAAGTATGCACCCATACTTTATTCACGCAAATACGTATGGGCTTGTAGTATGCACTAATACCGTCAAAACGTTGTACACAAGCGTAACAATTTTTCTCCTGAAAAAATAAGTACATATACCCTATAGATAAACACTAAAACAATCGTATATGGATATACTCCCAACGGGATATTGTCATATATGCACGTATATATACTTGGTCCGGACGTATACTCATTAAAAAGTATGAACGCATACTCCCTAGCATGTATCCACATATACTATACTTGTTTTAGGGTATATGGACATACTCTAATTTTAAAAGTATGAACGCATACTATCGTACGTACATATACTTGCAAAGAATGGTTTACACTATCTTTATACACAGGAGACAGCATATCGGCAGCCAAGACCCCTGCCGTCTGATGCCTATCGGCCCTCAGATAGCCGATAGGGCCTGTCGGCCAGCGGATGGCCGACAGGAGGCCTCCACGCGCGCTGTCCCTCTCCCCCACGCAGGCGCTGTGCCGCCGCCGGCCCGCGGGCTGCTCTTCGGCGGCTGTGAAGGTAACGTTTTTTTTTTAATTTAGATTTTCTTTTTTTAGTTACTTTAGTTTTAGGGTCAGTTTTAGTTGTAGATTAGGGTTTTGGGTTAGTATTGTTTGATTTTGTTTTTTTAGTTAGTTTAGTTAGATTACTTAGTATATTTAGTTAGTTAATTTAGTTCTAGGGTCTTTTTTTTAGGGTCAGTTTTAGTTGTAGATTAGGGCTTGTTTTAGGGTTAGGGTTAGTTTAGTTTGATTTTGTTTTTTTAGTTAGTTTAATTTAGTTTAGTTAGATTACTTAGTATATTTAGTTAGTCTAGTTAGTTAGATTAGTTAGTTAGTATAGTTTTAGGGTCAGTTTTTTAGGGTTAGTTTTAGTTGTAGAGTAGGGTTTGTAAGATTCTCTAAGTTATGGTGTATGTTATATGTCCGGAAAAGGAGATCAAATATTTTTAGTGTTGCTCGAAAAGTGGTAAAGTTTTTTGCGTGGTAATGGTTGTGTTCGGGAAAGGTATTGAGTGCTAAGACAGCATCAAATAGTGTACTCGGGTGCTGTGTTGCCGAGGGGCCTGTCGGCTGACCAAAAGCCGACAGGACATGTCGGCCCTCCAGCGACCGGCAGGGCTGCTGCCGGCGCTGACAGGTCAGCGTCGGCTGCCACGTGAGCCTTATCGGCTGCTGACATGCCGACATGGGACCTGTAGGCCTTGCAGCGGCCGACAGGGGCCCTGTCGGCCGTCCAGTGGCGACAGGATGCTATACCTGCAATAAATGAATAACAGCTTATAGATTTGCAATGATCATTTAAAAAAATATTATTTAAAAAAATCTGCAAATGATCACGTGGTGCACTGTTCTTCGGGGCAAGAGAGAAGCAACCAAGAGTGATTGACGGAATCTGTCTTTGGTCAACGGCGAGACAATGTTTCTTTTTTTTCAAAACAAAAGAGGACTCTCTCTCTCTCTCTCTCTCTCTCTATATATATATATATATATAGAGGGCCCGACCGGCGGCGCACGGCCACCCACTCCAACGACGGCCCGCCTGGATTTGCGCGCGGCCTCCACATCAAGCGACAACATCTTCGACGTCGGCGCCGGCCATGCTCGCGACCGCGCCCTCCCCCCTCCGATGGCGGCGGCGGCAGGCTCCCAACACCACATATGGCCCTGGCGGCGCACGGCCTGACCTGCAGGCACGGCATCAGCCCCGCCACGCTCTTTCACCGACCGGCGGCACGTGGCCCCACCCCTTCCCCGACCCGCGGAGGCGCGATGTCGCTACCCCTTCCCCGAACGTTCGGCGAGACTCGGCAGGGGCCGTGACGGCATCCTCCCCCAGTGGTAGTGCGGCACCGGAGCAGCATGGAGGCAGGGCACTGCTGAGGCAGCCTATGGCTTTGGATTGTGCAGAAACAGGTTGGCCGGCCGGCTGGGTTTGCGCACTTGTTGCCGGCCTTACTGCCGTGTCCACGGCCCATGAGACATGCGACGGTGGTGGCGGCTTCGCTTAGCTCTAGTAGGCGGCCATGGCGTGCGTGCTGGCCTATAATCGAAGATCCTGATGCGGCGTTCATTCACTGGTGCATTAAATCAAGTTTTGAGATCTCCCGCTCTTTCTATTGGATTGATTTGTTTGTCCCTAATCCTAGCTAATCTCCTGAGTATATGGATATACTGTTTCGAGTACAAAAGCATGAAAATATACTCATTTTTCTAATCGAAGTATGCACCCATACTTTATTCACGCAAATACGTATGTACTTCAATATGTGTATGTACTAATACTCTGTCAAAACTAGTATATGGATATACTCTTCAAGTACAAAAGTATGCAAATATACTTATTTTTCTAATTAAAGTATGCACCCATACTTTATTCACGCAAATACGTATGGGCTTGTAGTATGCACTAATACCGTCAAAACGTTGTACACAAGCGTAACAATTTTTCTCCTGAAAAAATAAGTACATATACCCTATAGATAAACACTAAAACAATCGTATATGGATATACTCCCAACGGGATATTGTCATATATGCACGTATATATACTTGGTCCGGACGTATACTCATTAAAAAGTATGAACGCATACTCCCTAGCATGTATCCACATATACTATACTTGTTTTAGGGTATATGGACATACTCTAATTTTAAAAGTATGAACGCATACTATCGTACGTACATATACTTGCAAAGAATGGTTTACACTATCTTTATACACAGGAGACAGCATATCGGCAGCCAAGACCCCTGCCGTCTGATGCCTATCGGCCCTCAGATAGCCGATAGGGCCTGTCGGCCAGCGGATGGCCGACAGGAGGCCTCCACGCGCGCTGTCCCTCTCCCCCACGCAGGCGCTGTGCCGCCGCCGGCCCGCGGGCTGCTCTTCGGCGGCTGTGAAGGTAACGTTTTTTTTTAATTTAGATTTTCTTTTTTTAGTTACTTTAGTTTTAGGGTCAGTTTTAGTTGTAGATTAGGGTTTGGGTTAGTATTGTTTGATTTTGTTTTTTAGTTAGTTTAGTTAGATTACTTAGTATATTTAGTTAGTTAATTTAGTTCTAGGGTCTTTTTTTTAGGGTCAGTTTTAGTTGTAGATTAGGGCTTGTTTTAGGGTTAGGGTTAGTTTAGTTTGATTTTGTTTTTTAGTTAGTTTAATTTAGTTTAGTTAGATTACTTAGTATATTTAGTTAGTCTAGTTAGTTAGATTAGTTAGTTAGTATAGTTTTAGGGTCAGTTTTTTAGGGTTAGTTTTAGTTGTAGAGTAGGGTTTGTAAGATTCTCTAAGTTATGGTGTATGTTATATGTCCGGAAAAGGAGATCAAATATTTTTAGTGTTGCTCGAAAAGTGGTAAAGTTTTTTGCGTGGTAATGGTTGTGTTCGGGAAAGGTATTGAGTGCTAAGACAGCATCAAATAGTGTACTCGGGTGCTGTGTTGCCGAGGGGCCTGTCGGCTGACCAAAAGCCGACAGGACATGTCGGCCCTCCAGCGACCGGCAGGGCTGCTGCCGGCGCTGACAGGTCAGCGTCGGCTGCCACGTGAGCCTTATCGGCTGCTGACATGCCGACATGGGACCTGTAGGCCTTGCAGCGGCGACAGGGGCCCTGTCGGCCGTCCAGTGGCGACAGGATGCTATACCTGCAATAAATGAATAACAGCTTATAGATTTGCAATGATCATTTAAAAAAATATTATTTAAAAAAATCTGCAAATTTAGTTAGTTTAGTTAATTGGATTAGCTAGTTAGTTTAGTTTTAGGGTCAGTTTTAGTTGTAGATTAGGGTTTATTTTAGGGTTAGGGTTAGTATAGTTTGATTTTGTTTTTTAGTTAGATTACTTTGTATATTTAATTAGTTTAGTTAGTTAGTGTCGGTGTTTCGGACCGGCGGGCCCTCAACCAACTAGTAAATTTGTACTGTGTGTGCCTAATCCTGGATGGTGATGCAAAGAGACACAAGGTTTATACTGGTTCGGGCAGTGGGTGCCCTACGTCCAGTCTGAGAGTTCGATCTTGTATTCCTTGCACCGAAATGCTTGTAGTAGGGGGTTACAAGCGGGGCGAGAGAGGGAGCTAGTCCTAGGTCTCTGCGGGGAGCGGCATGGGTTGCTTGAGACGTTGATCTCCAGTAGCCGGGGAACCTCGTGTGTTCGTCCGTGTGTTTATGCATGAGTTCATCGCGTGGGCGTAGGCCTAATCGTAAACCTTCGCCCCCCCAGAAATGGCCCTGGTCCCTCCCTTTTATAGTTGAAGGGGGGGACATGGGTGATACATGCGCTAGCTATTCGGCGTCGTGCGAATGGAGGCGGCATGTCCGAGCCCTGTAGCCTGTTACTGTGGCGGCGTGGTCGATGGAGTGGTCCTATCCTTGAAGTACTGGGGTGACGCGCCGGTCACATCCGAACCTGTACATCGTGGGAGCTCCAGTGTTAGCTTGAAGCGGGGCATGGCGGTCAACGCGCCGGTCACCGTGTGTTTACTGCATGAGAAGCCGAGACTCAGTTGGTGCCGAGGCCGAGCCATCGTGGGAGGCTCGGTGGGCATGAATCCTGAGGTTGTCGAGACCCTGAAGTATATTGCCGAGGCTCAGGGAGAGCAGTTGGTCCCGTGCGCTGATTCCGAGGCTATGGTGACCCGGACTTGACTCCCCACGCCGCGTTGTTCCTGGGGCAGGGGTTAGGTGGCGCAGTGTAGTGCGGGCGCTGATCACAGGCACAGCACCAGAGCACAGTGGCCAGTAACCCCTACCTCGTCCTGTCCTAGACGGTATGGTGTTGATGCGACCTCTCATCTCATCGGCCGCTCCACAGTGTCGAGCCATCGTTCGGCTAATATCGCGGGAGTGGTTGGCGCATTAACGAGACATGATGCTCGGTCGGGGAGACTGGTCGAGGCAGAAGTGATGGGTTGTTGCCGAGTCGACCTCGAGCGATACGGAGAATCGACATCTCGTCTGAGGCTTTACGTGCGGGGCCTCGGGCGAGACAGAGAATTGGTTCCCCGTCCGAGGCCTCCCATGCGAGGCTTCGAGCGAGGCGAAGATTTGGCAGGCCGTCGAGGCCTTTCGCGCGAGGCCTCGAGCGAGGCGGAGATCCGGTGGGCTCGAACAAGGCCAGGGGTTAACCAACGGTTTGCCTTTTGGCTTTGTCTTAAATGGGGTCTAGGCGATATTTTCGGTATACGCTCAGGGTACCCCATTTTATGATACCCGATAGTAGCCCCCGAGCCTCAGGGAGAGCGTGAGCGCTCTTCTTGAGGTTTTGACGAGGCTTGACCTGCGATAGCTCCTGACGGGATAGTGTTTCGTACTTTGAAGCCTTGGTGGGTGCGCGCGAGCGCACCCGCCGGGTGTAGCCCCCGAGGCCCTGGGGGAGTGGATTTATTCCTCCAGGGTCTTTTTTCCATGTTGAGTCGAGGGATTTTATCGTATTCGCCGAGCCCACGAGTGCGAGTTCGGGTCATGGGGTCTCGGTAGGATCATAGGAGGAGCCCCCGAGCCTCTACATAGAGCGAGAGGGCAATCAGGAGTTCCCCTAACTTTTTGTGTGACCCTCACGCTTCCTTTTCGCTCGGAAGGAGGGGTGGAATATGCCAGGCTACCCTCGATGGGCGCGAGCGGTGGCACTTCTGGTGAGTTGTTATCGGGTAAGTCTGAGTGGAGGCCCATGCCCTGTTCGCTAGGGGTCGGCTAGCGGTCCAGAGATGCACTCCAAGAGTACCAAAGGGTTTCTCTAGTGGGTGCCGGGGCCGTTCGCTAGGCCCCGGTGGCTCGGTGCCTCCCTACGGTGGGATCCCATTCGGAGACCTCCCTACCGGTCTCGGACACAACTTAGGGCATCCCAAGCGTTTCGCTTGCTTGGGTCTCGGCACCGTATGGGCTCGCCCGTAGTCATCCCTGACTCTATTGCCCTGGGGCGGCTATCAAAACCCTCGGGGGCTCAGCCTTCGAACCCCTAGACCGTAACGGGATCAATGCCCTTTTATCATGTTTTTCCGAATTTTCAAGTGCGGGCTTGGGTCGTTTGTCTTCGTCTTGGGTGCAGGAGGAGCCCTCGGGCCTCCGCACAGAGCGAGAGGGCGGTCAGGAGTCCCCCTGGCTTTTTGTTCGACCCTCGCGTATCCTTTTCATTCGGACGAAGGGGTTGTTTGCTGAGCCCCCTCGAGTGCGAACCTGGGTCGTTGGGTCTCAGCAAAGTTGCAGGAAGAGCCCTCGAGCCTCTACGTGGAGCGAGAGGGTGATCAGGAGTTCCCCTGGCTTTTTGTACGCCCCTCGTGCGTGAGGGTTTGTTTGTCGAGCCCCCCTCAGGTGCTAGCCTAGGTCGCGGGGTCTCGGCATATCTACAAGAAGAGCCCCCTAGCCTCTACGTGGAGTGAGAGGGCCGTCAGGGGTTCCCCTGGCTTTTTGTACGACCCTCACGCAACCTTTTTGTTCAGAAGGAGGGCTTGTTTGCCAAGCCCCCTCGAGTGCGAGCCTGGGTCGCTGGGTCTCGGCAAGGTTGCAGGAAGAGCCCCTTAGCCTCTGCACAGAGCGAGAGGGCCGTCAGGGGTTCCCCTAGCTTTTTATATGACCCTCATGCTTCCTTTTCGTTCGGAAGGAGGGGTGGAATATGCCATGCTACCCTCGATGGGCACGAGCGGTGGCACTTCCGGTGAGCTGTTATCGGGTAAGTCCGAGTGGAGGCCCGTGCCCCATTCGCTAGGGGTCGGCTAGCGATCCAGAGACGCACTCCAAGAGTACCAAAGGGTTTCTCTAGTGGGTGCTAGGGCCGTTCGCTAGGCCCCGGTGGCTCGGTGCCTCCCTACGGTGGGATCCCATTCGGAGACCTCCCTGCCGGTCTCGGACACGACTTAGGGCATCCCAAGCATTTTGCTTGCTTGGGTCTCGGCCCCATATGGGCACGCCCGTAGTCATCCCTGACTCTATTGCCCTAGGGTGGTTGTCGAAACCCTCAGGGGCCTAGCCTTCGAACCCCTAGACCATAACGGGCTCGGCGCCCAATTTCTTCATCTAAAAGGAATAGGGTGGGGGATATCTCCCCCATTGGCTTGACAACAGCAGGCGCGCCTTTTGAGGCAATTTTCTTAGGGAGGCAGAACGACACCTGCTGCTACAGCAGTTGGACGTGATGTTGTGTCAGCGGGTGGAACATAACTGTTCACGCGATTAATGAGGAAAAGGTGGGCACGTGGGCAGTAAAATCGGATCTGGATTAACTGTGCCGGATCTAAGGGAAACTTCCCCGATTTTGTCGCCCGTCTATTTTGCCTTCTCCCTGCATAAATACGTGATGAGCCTCGCCCCTCCCCTCTTTACCTCGCCTACATTAGCCTTTGCTGCCCTTGAGCCATCGCTAGAGCGGAGAGCACCGGGAAGAAGAAGGGAGACGGGCAAGGCAGAGGGAGAGGGAGAGAGAGAGAGACTCACCACCATAGGCGAATTCTCCACCGCACTCATGGCCAGCAACATTGTTGTCATCGAGGCGGACCCTTGGGGCCCATCCGACGTATCCGTGGAGATGCTCTAGTCGCTCGTCAACGACGGTCTTCTCCATCCGGTTACCGACTCCAACAGGCCGGAGTGGATTGCTCCATCGGGCGAGCCGGAGCCGAGGCCCCGCGATGGCTACGTCGTGAGCTTTGTGTCTTTTCATGAGCGTGGCCTCGGCCTTCCGGCGAACCGGTTCATGTGGGCGCTCCCGCACTACTACGGCGTGGAGCTCCACAACTTCAACCCCAATTCCATCGCGCAGGCGGCCATCTTCATCGCCGTCTACGAGGGGTATCTAGGGATTGCTCCCCATTGGGAGCTATGGCTCCACCTCTTCCAGGCGAGGCATACCACCAAGCCGACGGGTACGTCGGGCACGAGGAAGGCAGTGAGGGCCAGCGGCTACACTCTCCAAGTGTGCCAGGACCGTCAGCACCTTTACATCCTGCCCTAGCTCGCGTCAACCAATCGCCGCTGGTACACCAGTTGGTTCTACCATCGCAACGACGACGGTGGATTCCCCCCTACACCGGGCGAATCGTGGAGAGCTGGCCAGAGAAGTGGAAGTATGGCATCTCGAGGGAAGATCAGCCCAAGCTGCAGCCACTCCTAGAGGGGTTGGAGAGGATGCGGGGCCACGACCTTACTACGGCTATGGCCGTGGCCACCTTCCATCGCCGGAGGGTGCTGCCGCTGATGGCTCGGTGGCGGCGCCTAGTCGAGATGAGGCCGGATGAGCTGATCGAGGGCATCTGGAAGTCTGCCTCCGCCCTCTCCGATGAGGAAATTCTTCACAGGGTGAGGGAGACGGTGGAGGCGAAGCTGAGGAGCGATGGCCTGACCCCCTTCGCGATGCGCCCATCGTGGGGGTTCCTCTTGCTGGTAAGTCACGCGCTGCTGCAGCCCCCAAGGCCTCCTCGTTTCTCACCATTTTTTGTTCTCTTATCCATGTTTGTCGTTCCTGCAGGGGATGAGGGACTTGCGAGACTCCCTGCCGCCAGTTCCTGAGGACGCATGGCGACGGGTGGCCAACCGGGCCCACGCTGAGGCACAGAAGAGGCAGAAGGACGCCGAGGTGGTGAAGCACACGAGGAAGATCCTTGCGCGTGAGGAACTAGAGAAGCACCGTTGGCAGTAGAGGCAGGACGGTCTCCCGGTGGAGTCGTCTCCGTCGTTGTCGCTGTCGACGGACTCTACGGGTGGAGATGATGAGAGCGAGATGGGGCGTGGTCCCCTAGACCATCTCCCGACGTCGGGGAGACGGTGCTTGGGGCATCGACAAGCAGCCCAGCGCTCCCAGGAGGAGGAGGAGGAGACGCCTCGGGGCCGACGATCGCCCGCCCCGGGGCCACGGCCGACACGCCCGAGGTGTGGGCGTTGGGAAAGCACACCGTCAGCCCGGTGGGCTCGACGACAGCGGTGGAGCAGGTGGCGGTGGGGGCGACGCAACTGCCCCCACAGAGGATCGAGGGGGCGTCGGGGTCCGTCGAGGACCGGCCAGCGCCGGTAGATACAGAGGCCGCGCCTCTACCGCCACCACCGCCTTCGTAGAGGAGGGTCGCCGTGCCAAAGCGGTTGTAGCCCCACTCGAGGTAAGTGTATGTTCGGCAGAGTTGCATCATTTTCCGTTAATTCTTCGGTCTCATGTTGACCCCGTAAGTATTTTGTCTTTAGCCAGAAGTGACCTACGGAGGTGCGCACCTTGGCACCCCTTAAGGCGCTCAAGGTGAGCCCTAGCTCCACCGCCCACTGGGTGGCGGAGGCGCAAGCCGCCATACAACATGGTGCGGTGTCGGCGAGGGCTGACCCAAAGGAGCCGGTCACCCAAGGAGGGGCTGCCGAGGCAACCCCGACACAGATGAGGGAGGGAACGCCTCCGCCCCGCGAGGCCGAGGCTCACGAGTCAGATGGGGCCAAGGCGCCTTCAGTTGCCGAGGCCCCTCGGGCCTCCGAGGCCAAGGCGACGGAGGCCAGGGCGCCCAAGATCGCTGAGGCCGCAGCGGCAGGGACTAGAGCTCCTAGGACCATCGAGGCCACGATGGCGGAGGCCGGAGCCCCCGAGACCACCGAGGTCAACGTGATCGCGGCGAAGCCCTCGGCCCATGAAGTGGAGATGAAGGCAACAGAGGCCTCGGTGATGCCCCTAGTCCAAGGCCTACCGCTGTTGTGGGAGAGCACCCGAAAGGTGGAGGTCTATCCGATCTCCTCCGATGATACTTCCTAGGCACAGGAGGTGGTTGACGCCGAGGTGGCCAGCACCGTGGAACAGCCGGCTCTGACCCTAGGCGAGGGAAGCTCGGCCCTCGTGCGGGTACGACCTGAGCCCCACGGGTGGGATCACCCACGTGTCCTGTGGCAGAGCCAGGATGACCCTAAGGGGGAGCCTCTGTTCACCCTTGAGGACGCGGTCGAGGGGGCGCTGGGATACCTTCGAGCAGTACTGCCAGCTGGCGGAGCGGTCGCTGCGAACAGCGCTGTCCATCGTGGCTGACAGTTAGCCTAGCGTCGCCCAGGTACACGCCTTCCTTTCTCGCATGGTGTCATCTTTTTTCGAGTTTTCTTGTAGTGCATGACCGCTATTCCGCTTATCCAGGAGCTCGAGACCCGGTCCCTCGGGAAGTCGGTCTTTCTCCGGTGGGAGAGGGACGTTTGGGACTAGCTCTAGCGACAGAAGGGCCTGCTTGCCAGTGCCAACGAGCTTCTATCGGCGCGGAGCACGGAGGTGGAGGACCTCCACCTCCATTGTGCCAATGCAAAGGCCGAGGCGGCCATGGCTTAGGTGCAGGTCGCCCCTTTGGCAGCGCAGGTCAAGGAGTTGGAGGAGGAGCTAGCCCGGGTGGCTGGCGATCACGACACCTTTAGGTCCCAGGCTGGAGAAGACACGGCCTCTATCAAGGCCCTTGCTGGACAGCTGGGGACGGAGCAGGGTGCGCACCAGCTGATGAAAGGTGCCTTGGATGAGGCCCTTAAGGCAGCTGAGGCTTCCTGGACCGAGGCTGTGGTCTGGAGGGGAAAGGTAGAGGGTGAGTCTTATTCCCCTTGTTTTATTTGTTTTTCTTATGTTTGGCCCCTAACTCCTTGGTGTGATACAGAGCTGGAGGGAGAGGCTTCCAGGGCAGCCGAGGCCTCCCAGGTCGAGGTCCAGCACATGAAGGAGAAGGCCAAGGCGTCTTGGGTCAAGGCCCAGCGCTGGAGAGAGAAAGCCGAGGCTTCTCAGGTCGAGGCCCAACGCTGGAGAGAGAAGGCCAAGGGTGAGTCCCGTAGGCTTTCATCCCTATTTGGCTTGTTTTCCTTTGCGCTCAACCCCATTCCATTTTCTTTGGCGTAGAGTTGGAGACGGAGGTCGCCCGGGCAGCCGAGGCCTCTGTCGCTGTGCAGGCGGTGCTCGAGACCGAGATCGGGGAGCATAAAACGCTGAAGAGTGCAGCCCGTACCGCCTGCGAGGCCCTAGAGGTTGAGGGGGTCCAATCAGGAAGCTCCCTCGGGAGCCGCCTAATTGTGTTGAGCGGCCAAGCGCGCGAGCAACTTCAAGGGGTGCTGCATACGGGTGTTAAGCACGCCCTGGCCGTCATCGCCTCGCACTACATCAGCGTTGACCTCAAGGCCATCAGCGATGGCTACGTCCTGCCTGATGATGACGGGGAGGCTGACGAGGAGGTGGCGAAGCTGATGGAGGCGGCAGAGGGCCTCGGCACGGCGCTGGCCAAGCTTTTCGAAGAGGAGGTGGTCCCTCCCACGCCGTCCGCCGATGCTGGAGGCCCTGAGCCATGACCTGGGCCCAAGAGGCCATGTAAATAGAATAGGGATTAACTTTGTATCATGACGCTTGTGGCCGTCGAGGCCCTTTTTTAAAGTACTCGTGCTTCTTAATCATTTTTCTTGTATTTCTGAGCCTCTACCCTCTGTTGTCTCTGATCAGATTTCTTTGCAAAAAACCTCCTTGGAGCCTAAGCCGCCCCTTGGGTGAAAGGTGGTGAGGGAGTGCCGTAGCCCAAAGGCGTAGGCCGTCTCGCGACTCTATCGGCCTTCTAGCCCTGAGACGGACTTTCGGTCCTTGGGTTTTTCACAACCGATTTGTCAGAGCATGCTAGAGAGTTTGGCGTAGGAATTTTTTCGAAGAACGACTAAAGAATGGTGTGTGGGACTTAGGGGGGGGTCCCCCATCTAGCTCCCGAGGGAGGCTTGGTTATGCAGAAGCAGAGCTGTGTCTCCCTTGTGGTGTTATCATAATGCCAAGGCCCGCGATGGGCTCGGGGGGTTTCTCGAAAAATTAGAATAACTAAAGAACGCTTCTTAATTGTATTTCGAGAAACAATGTATACAATGCTTGGAAATTTAAGGGTAAAAGCGACGTAGCTGTTCTATGTTCCAAGCATTGGTGAGGATTTCGCCCTTCTTGTTGGCTAGCTTGTAGGTCCCGGGCTTCAGCACTTGGGCGATGATGTATGGTCCTTCCCACGATGGGGTCAGCTTGTGACGGCCCTTGTTGCTCTGCCTCAGCCTCAACACCAGGTCGCCTACCTTAAGGTCTTGTCTTTGAATGCACCGGGCTTGATAGCGCCGTAGGGCTTGCTGGTATTTGGCCGAATGTAGCAGCGCAACGTCTCGGGCTTCCTCCAGTTGGTCGAGGGCGTCCTCGCGGGTGGTGCGGTTGCTTTGCTCGTTGTTGGCCTATAGCCTTGGGGAACCATATTCCAAGTCGGTGGGGAGGATAGCCTCGGCTCCATAGACCAGGAAGAAAGGTGTGAACCCCGTGGCTCGACTTGGAGTGTTCCTCAGGCTCCAGATGACTGACGGGAGTTCGGTGAGCCATTTCTTGCCAAACTTCTTCAACCGGTTGTAAATTCTTGGCTTGAGGCCTTGTAGGATCATGCCGTTAGCACGTTTGACTTGGCCGTTTGTCCTTGGGTGTCCTACGGCTGACCAGGCCACACGGATATGGTGGTCGTCGCAGAATGTCAGGAATTTTTGGCTGGTGAACTGTGTCCTGTTGTCGGTGATGATGGTGTTCGGAACCCCGAACCTATGGGTGATGTCCATGAAGAATAGCACCGCTTGCTTGGATTTGATTTGATTGATCGGGCGAGCCTCGATCCATTTGGAGAACTTATCGATTGCTACCAACAGATGGGTGTAGCCCCCGGGGGCCTTCTACAGAGGCCTGACCATGTTGAGCCCCCACACGGCAAATGGCCATGTGATGGGGATGGTTTGGAGGGCCTGGGCTAGGAGGTGCGTCTGCCGCACGTAGTACTAGCATCCCTCGTAGGAGCATACTAACCTGGTGGCGTCAGCAACCGCTGTCGGCCAGTAGAACCCTTGGTGGAAGGCGTTTCCGATGAGCGTCTGAGGCACCACATGGTGCCCGTAGGCCCCCGCATGCAAGTCCCAAAGTAGGGCCTGGCCTGCCTCGGTGGTGATGCATCATTGGAGGATGCCAGATGGACTTCGCCTGTACAACTCACCGTTACAGAGGACGTAAGTCTTGACTCGTTGCGCAAGCCATCTAGCTTCGGTCTTGTCTATAGGGAGCTCTCCTCGGATGAGACAATCAAGGAACGAGACCCACTAGTCTATGCCCTGGTTGGCCTCAGGAGGCTCTGCATCTACTTCCATAACCTCGGGCTCAGCCGAAGGGGTCTTGGCAACGGAGGGGGCCTCGAGCCCTGCAGTGAGCTCGACCGGTGGGCCCTCTCCTGCTACCAAGATGTGGTAGATGGAAGGCTTGTGGAGGTCTCTGGCAAAGACGTTCGGGGGGACCAGAGCCCATGCCGACGCCATCTTTGCCAGTTCATCCGTGGCCTCATTGTATTTCTGCGCGACGTGGTTGAGTTCGAGATCGTCGAACTTGTCTTCTAGGCGATGTACCAACTTGCAGTACACCTCCATTTTGGGGTCGAGGCAGTTTGACTCCTTCATGACTTGATCGACGATGAGTTGCGAGTCGCCCCGGACGTCGAGACGCTGTACTCCAAGTTTGATGGCGATCTACAAGCCGTTGATGAGAGCTTCGTACTCGGCTGCGTTGTTGGAGGCGACAAAGTGGAGCTGAACCATGTAGCGCATGTGTACTCCGAGGGGCGAGATGAAGAGCAGACCCGCGCCTGCCCCAGTCTTCATCAGGGACCCATCGAAGTACATGGTCTAGCACTCTGTCTGAATTTGAGCAGGTGGCAATTGGGTGTTGGTCCACTCAGCCACAAAATCGGTCAAGACCTGAGATTTAATCGCTTTACGAGGCGCAAAAGTCAAGGCTTCCCCCATGAGTTCGACGGCCCACTTGGCTATCCTACCCGAGGCCTCCCGGTTATGGATTATCTCTCCCAAGGGGAAAGACGACACCACGGTTACTAGGTGAGACTCAAAGTATTGATGTAGCTTGCGCCGAGCCAAGACTACGGCGTAGATCAGCTTCTGGATGTGGGGGTAGCGCGTTTTGGTCTTGGAGAGCACTTTGCTGATGAAGTAAACAGGTCATTGGATGGGTACAGCGTGCCCCTCTTCCTGCCTCTCCACTACCACGGCCGCACTGACCACTTGGGTTGTTGCGGCAATGTAGAGTAAGAGGGCCTCATCCCTGGCTGGCGGTACTAGGATGGGAGGATTGGTGAGCAGTGCCTTGAGCTTGGCGAGGGCTTCTTCTGCCTCGGGGGTCCAAGAAAAGCGTTCGGATTTTCTCAAGAGGCGGTACAGAGGCAAGCCTTTTTCGCCAAGGTGTGAGATGAAGCGGCTCAGGGTAGCAAGGCATCCCATGACCCTCTGCACTCCCTTGTGGTCTCGGATTGGTCCCATGCTGGTCACGACTGAGACCTTCTCCGAGTTGGCCTCGATGCCGCGTTCCGAGACTATGAATCCCAAGAGCATGCCTCAGGGGACCCCGAACACACACTTCTCAGGGTTGAGCTTGATGCCCTTCTCTCTAAGGCATTTGAAGGCTATCTCTAGGTCGTCGACGAGATCCTCGGCCTTTCTGGACTTGACCATGATGTCGTCCACATAGGCCTTGACGGTTCGCCCGATGTGCTCGCTAAAGACCTGGGTCATGCACCGCTGGTATGTGGCCCCTGCGTTTCTGAGGCCAAAAGGCATAGTCACATAGCAGTACATGCCGAATGGTGTGATAAAAGAAGTCGTGAGCTGGTTGGACTCTTTCATCTTGATTTGATGGTAACCGGAATATGCATCGTGGAAAGACAGGGTCTCGCATCCTGCAGTGGAGTCAACGATTTGATCGATTCGAGGTAATCGAAAGAGGACTTTCGGACAGGCTTTATTCAAACCGGTGTAATCTACACACATCCTCCACTTCCCATTTTTCTTCTTGGCTAACACAGGGTTATCTAGCCACTCTAGATGGGATACCTCCTTGATAAATCTGGCCACCAAAAGTTTCTGCACCTCCTCACCGAAGGTCTTGCGCTTTTCCTCATCGAATCGGCGCAGGCGCTGCTTCACCGGTCTAGAACTAGCCCAGATGTCCAAGGAATGCTCGGCGACCTCCCTTGGTATGCCCGGCATGTCCAAGGGACTCCATGCGAAAATATCGGCATTCGCACAGAGAAAGTCGATGAGCACGGCTTCCTATTTGATGTCGAGGGTGGTGCTGATCCTCAGCGCCCGGTCATCGGGGCAGGCGGGGTTGACTGGGATGAGCTTGACGGCCTCCTTGGGCTCGAACGTCCCGGCGTGATGCTTGGAGTCAGGCGCCTCGCTTCTGAGCCGGTCGAGGTTGGCGATGAGGGTCTCGGCCTCCACGAGAGCCTCAGCGTACTCGATGCACTCGACGTCGCAGTCATATGCATGCTCGTACATGGATTCAATCATGATGACGCCGTTGGGACCCGGCATCTTGAGTTTGAGGTAGGTGTAGATGGGGACCGCCATGAACTTGGCGTAGCACGGCCGCCCCAGGATGGCGTGGTAGGTTCCCCTAAATCCAACCACCTCAAAGGTAAGTTCCTCCTTGCGGTAGTTGGTGGGGGTGCCGAAGCAAACGATCAGGTCAATGCGCCCGAGGGGTCGCGTGCGTTTCCCCGGCACGATGCCGTGGAAAGGCGCAGCGTGACCCTAGAGCTACGACCGGTCGAGCTCCAGGAGCTCTAGGGTGTTGGCGTAGAGGATGTTGAGACCGTTGCCTCCGTCCATCAACACCTTGGTGAGTCGGGTGTTGCCGATGATCGGGTCGACAACGAGTGGGTACTGCCCGAGATTTGGAACATGGTAGGGATGGTCATCCCAATCAAAGGTGATCGCCTCCCGAGACCAGTCGAGGTATCAGGGAGTGGCCACCTTAACCGAGAAGACCTCCCGGCGTTCCCTCTTTTGCTGGCGTGCCGTGAGGCATGCCGAGGGTCCACCAAAGATTATGAAGGCGTTGTGCACCTCGGGGAACCCGTCATCCTTGTCGTCGTCCTAGTCGCCAGCGCCCCTCTTCTTGGCATCATCATCGGGGAGCCCGAGCTTGGCGTAGTAATGCCGGAGCATGGAGCAATCCTTGAGGGCATGCCTCATCGGGCCCTGGTGGTAAGGGCAGGGCTTCTTTAGCATGTCATCAAAGAGCCCAAGGCCCCTGGGGCCTCGGGGATTCTTGCGCTCTGTGGCTGTGACTAGATCGGCCTCGAGGACCTCCTGCTTCCCTTGGCGACCCTTTTTCTTTTTCTTGGGGAGGTGGGGAGCTAAGGCCTCAGGGGCCTCATCCCTCTGCTTCCCCTTGGCATCATTGTCGGGGAAGATGGCCCCAACAGCCTCTTCGCCCAAGGCGAAGTTGGTGGCAATGTCAAGGAGCGCGGCAGCCAAGCTCGGCACGTTCTGGCCTAACTCTCGGACCAAGTCTCGGCAGGTGGTGCCGGAGAGGAAAGCCTGGATGATTTCTGAGTCGTCGACACTGGGCAACTCAGTGCACTGTTTAGAGAAGCGCCGGATGAAGTCTCGGAGAGACTCATCCAATTTCCGGTGATAGCTTTTAAGGTCCCAGGAGTTTCCGAGGTGCACGTATGTGCCCTAGAAATTCCCGATGAAGACCCTAACCAAGTTGCGCCAGTCGTGGATCTGTGAGGGAGGAAGATGTTCGAACTAGGCTTGCACCGAGTCTGACAAGAGCAAGGGGAGGTTGCGGATGATGAGCAGGTCATCATCTGCGCCGCCTAGCTGACAAGCCAGGCGGTAATCGGCCAGCCAAAGCTCAGGGTTGGTTTCGCCGCTGTATTTCGTGAGGTTGGTCGGTTGATGAAACCGAGCCGGGAACTGAGCACCGCGGATGGCCCTACTAAAGACTTGGGGGCCAGGCGGTTCAGGAGAAGGGCTGCGGTCCTCCCCACTGTCGTAGCGGCTGCCTTGGTGTGGATGGTAGCCACGGGCATGCCCCTCATTGTCGTGGCATCGTCGCCTACTGACAACCTCGTGGTTGTCCTGTGCCTCATGTCGGTTGTCGAGGCGGTCGCACAGCAAGGGGACCCTATTGATTGTTGGCACCTGAGCAGGCTTGGGACGAATCGAGGCCTCCCTATCCTGCCGATGCGGTGTCGTGGGAAGTCCGAGGCGTTTCCGCACCATCGGGAGGCATTTCCTGGGGTAGGGGTTAGGTGGCGCAGTATAGTGCGGGCGCTGATCATGGGCACAGCACCAGAGCATAGTGGCCGATAACCCCTACCCCGTCCTATCTTGGATGGTATGGTGTTGATGCGACCTCCCGTCTCGTTGGCCACTCCGTAGTGTCGAGCCATCGTCCGGCTAATATCGCGGGAGTGGTTGGCGCATTAACGAGACGTGAGGCTCGGTCAGGGAGACTGGTCGAGGCATAAGTGATGGGTTGTTGCCGAGCCGGCCTCGAGCGATACGGAGAATCGGCCTCTCGTCTGAGGCTTTACGCGCGGGGCCTCGGGCGAGACGGAGAATTGGTTCCCTATCTGAGGCCTCCCGTGTGAGGCTTCAAGCGAGGCGGAGATTTGGCAGGCCGTCGAGGCCTTCCGTGCGAGGCCTCGAGCGAGGCGGAGAGCCGGTGGGCTCGGACAAGGCCAGGGGTTAACCAACAGTTTGCCTTTTGGCTTTGTCTTAAAAGGGGTCTAGGCGATATTTTTTGTATACGCTCAGGGTGCCCCATTTCACGATACCCGACAGTAGCCCCTGAGCCTCAGGGAGAGCATGAGCGCTCTTCTTGAGGTTTTGACAAGGCTTGACCTGCGGTAGCTCCTAACGGGATAGTGTTTCGTACTTCGAGGCCTTGGTGGGTGCGCGTGAGCGCACCCGCCGGGTGTAGCCCCCGAGGCCCTAGGGGAGTGGATTTATTCCTCCAGGGTCTTTATTCCACGTTGAGTCGAGGGATTTTATCGTATTCGCCGAGCCCACGAGTGCGAGTTTGGGTCACGGGGTCTCAGCAGGATCATAGGAGGAGCCCCCGAGCCTCTTCACGGAGCGAGAGGGCGATCGGGAGTTCCCCTGACTTTTTGTGTGACCCTCGCGCTTCCTTTTCGCTCGGAAGGAGGGGTGGAATATGCTAGGCTACCCTCGATGGGCGTGAGTGGTGGCACTTCCGGTGAGCTGTTATCGGGTAAGTCCAAGTGGAGGCCCGTGCCCCGTTTTCTAGGGTTCGGCTAGCGGTCCAGAGACACACTCCAAGAGTACCAGAGGGTTTCTCTAGTGGGTGCCGGGGCCGTTCGCTGGGCCCCGATGGCTCGGTGCCTCCCTACGGTGGGATCCCATTCGGGGACCTCCCTGCCTGTGTCGGACACGACTTAGGGTGTCCCAAGTGTTTCGCTTGCTTGGGTCTCAGCCCCGTATGGGCTCGCCCATAGTTCTCCCTGACTCTGTTGCCCTGGGGTGGCTGTCGAAACCCTCGGGGGCCCAGCCTTCGAACCCTTGGACCATAACGGGCTCGATGCCCTTTTATCGTGTTTTTTCGAATTTTCAAGTGCGGGCTTGGGTTGTTTGTCTTCGTCTTGGGTGCAGGAGGATCCCCCGAGCCTCCGCATCGAGCGAGAGGGCGGTCAGGGGTCCCCCTGGCTTTTTGTTCGACCCTCGCATATCCTTTTTGTTCGGACGGAGGGGTTGTTTGCCGAGCCCCCTCGAGTGCAAACCTGGGTCGCTGGGTCTCGGCAAAGTTGCAGGAAGAGCCCCCGAGCCTCTGCGCGGAGCAAGAGGACGATCAGGAGTTCCCCTGGCTTTTTGTACGCCCCTCACGCATGAGGGTTTGTTTGCCGAGCCCCCCTCGGGTGCGAGCCTAGGTCGTGGGGTCTCGGCATATCTGCAGGAAGAGCCCCCTAGCCTCTACGCGGAGCGAGAGGGCCGTCAGGGGTTCCCCTGGCTTTTTGTATGACCCTCGCGCAACCTTTTTGTTCGGAAGGAGGGGTTGTTTGCCGAGCCCCCTCGAGTGTGAGCCTGGGTCGCTGGGTCTCGGCAAGGTTGCAGGAAGAGCCCCTTAGCCTCTGCACGGAGCGAGAGGGCCATCAGGGGTTCCCCTAGCTTTTTATACGACCCTCGTGCTTCCTTTTCATTCGGAAGGAGGGGTGGAATATGCCATGCTACCCTCGATGGGCGCGAGCGGTGGCACTTCCGGTGAGCTGTTATCGGGTAAGTCCGAGTGGAGGCCCATGCCCCGTTCGCTAGGGGTCGGCTAGCGGTCCAGAGACACACTCCAAGAGTACCAGACGGTTTCTCTTGTGGGTGCTGGGGCCATTCATTGGTGCATTAAATCAAGTTTTGAGATCTCCCACTCTTTCTATTGGATTGATTTGTTTGTCCCTAATCCTAGCTAATCTCCTGAGTATATGGATATACTATTTTGAGTACAAAAGCATGAAAATATACTCATTTTTCTAATCGAAGTATGCACCCATACTTTATTCACACAAATACGTATGTACTTCAATATGTGTATGTACTAATACTCTGTCAAAACAAGTATATGGATATACTCTTCAAGTACAAAAGTATGCAAATATACTTATTTTTCTAATTAAAGTATGCACCCATACTTTATTCACGCAAATACGTATGGGCTTGTATGCACTAATACCGTCAAAACGTTGTACACAAGCATAACAAATTTTCTCCAGAAAAAATAAGTACATATACCCTATAGATAAACACTAAAACAATTGTATATGGATATACTCCCAACGGGATATTGTCATATATGCACCTATATATACTTGGTCCGGACGTATACTCATTAAAAAGTATGAACGCATACTCCCTAACATGTATCCACATATACTATACTTGTTTTAGGGTATATGGACATACTCTAATTTTAAAAGTATGAACGCATACTATCGTACGTACATATACTTGCAAAGAATGGTTTACACTATCTTTATACACAGTAGACAGCATATCGGCAGCCTAGGCCCCTACCGTCTGATGCCTGTCGGCCCTCAGATAGCCGATAGGGCCTGTCGGCCAGCGGATGGCCGACAGGAGGCCTCCACGCGCGCTGTCCCTCTCCCCCTCGTAGGCGCTGTGCCATCGCCGGCCTGCGGGCTGCTCTTCGGCGGCTGTGAAGGTAATGTTTTTTTTAATTTAGATTTTCTTTTTTTAGTTACTTTATTAGTTAGTTTAGTTTTAGGGTCAGTTTTAGTTGTAGATTAGGGTTTGTTTTAGGGTTAGGGTTATTATAGTTTGATTTTGTTTTTTTAGTTAGATTACTTAGTATATTTAATTAGTTTAGTTAGTTAGTGTCGGTGTTTCGGACCGGCGGGCCCTCAACCAACTAGTAAATTTTGTACTGTGTGTGCCCAACCAGGGACCTTGTGCCAATAGCTGGGCATGGGATACCAGCAGAGTGTGGCGTGTCGCCCTGGGTTTGCGCAGTGTCGGGGTGATCCTGCCCGCGTCGCGCTTGGTGGGCGTGACAAGAGCGGCGGCCCTGGTGCTGCCTGCGCCTGGGCTACCGGTGTGTGATGTCGTTGTCGGTCGGTGGGGCTCGGGGTGTGAGGAGTACCATGTCATACTCAGAACCTAGGGACATGAACTCTAGGCTCCCGAACTAGATCACCGTGCCGAGACGTAGAGGTCGTACAGGGCATGCCATCTGGAATTTGTTGGGACGACGAAGCTGACACGCAGAGTCCCCTACCTGGCGTGCCAACTGTCGGTGTTTCAGACCGGCGGGCCCTCAACCAACTAGTAAATTTGTACTGCGTGTGCCCAATCCCGGATGGTGATGCAAAGAGACACAAGGTTTATACTGGTTCGGGCAATGGGTGCCCTACGTCCAGTCTGAGAGTTCGATCTTGTATTCCTTGCACCGAAATGCTCGTAGTAGGGGGTTACAAGCGGGGCAAGAGAGGGAGCTAGTCCCAGGTCTCTGCGGGGAGCGGCATGGGTTGCTTGAGACGTTGATCTCTAGTAGCTAGGGAAGCTCGTGTGTTCGACCGTGTGTTTATGCGTGAGTTCATCGCGTGGACGTAGGCCTAATTGTAAACCTTCGCCCCCCAGAAACGGCCCTGGTCCCTCCCTTTTATAGTTGAAGGGGGGACATGGGTGATACATGCGCTAGCTATTCAGCATTGTGCGAACGGAGGTGGCATGTCCGAGCCCTGTAGCCTGATACTGTGGCGGCGTGGTCGATGGAGTGGTCCCATCCTTGAAGTAATGGGGCAACTCGCCGGTCACATCCGACCCTGTATGTCGTGGGAGCTCCAGTGTTAGCTTGAAGCGGGGCGTGGCGGTCGACGTGCCGATCACCGTGTGTTGACTGCGTGAGAAGCCGAGACTCAGTTGGTGCCGAGGCCGAGCCATCGTGGGAGGCTCGGCGGGTGCGAATCCCAAGGTTGCTGAGACCCTAAAGTATATTGCCGAGGCTCGGTGGGAGCAGTTGGTCACGTGCACTGATTTCGAGGCTATGGTGACCTGGACTTGACTCCCCACGCCGCGTTGTTCCTGGGGCAGGGGTTAGGTGGCGCAGTGTAGTGCAGGCGCTGATCATGGGCACAGCACCAGAGCATAGTGGCCAATAACCCCTATCCCGTCCTGTCCTGGACGGTATGGCGTTGATGCGACCTCCCGTCTCGTTGGCCGCTCTGTAGTGTCGAGCCATCGTCCGGCTGATATCGCGGGAGTGGTTGGCGCATTAACGAGACGTGAGGCTCAGTCGGGGAGACTGGTCGAGGCAGAAGCGACGGGTTGTTGCTGAGTCAGCCTCGAGCGATATGGAGAATTGACATCTTGTCTGAGGCTTTACGCACGGGGCCTCGGGCGAGACAGAGAATTGGTTCCCCATCCGAGGCCTCCCATGCAAGGCTTCGAGCAAGGCGGAGATTTGGCAGGCCGTCGAGGCCTTCCGTGAGAGGCCTCGAGCGAGGCGGAGAGCCGATGGGCTCGGACAAGGCCAGGGATTAACCAACAGTTTGCCTTTTAGCTTTGTCTTAAACGGGGTCTAGGCGATATTTCCGATATACGCTCAGGGTACCCCGTTTTATGATACCCGACAGTAGCCCCCGAGCCTCAGGGAGAGCGTGAGCGCTCTTCTTGAGGTTTTGACAAGGCTTGAGCTACGGTAGCTCCTGACGGGATATTGTTTTGTACTTCGAGGCCTTGGTGGGTGCGCGCGAGCGCACCCACCGGGTGTATCCCCCGAGGCCCTAGGGGAGTGGATTTATTCCTCCAGGGTCTTTTTTCCACATTGAGTCGAGGGATTTTATTGTATTCGCCGAGCCCACGAGTGCGAGTTTGGGTCGTGGGGTCTCGGCAGGATCACAGGAGGAGGCCCCGAGCCTTTGCATGGAGCAAGGGTGATCAGGAGTTCCCCTAACTTTTTGTGTGACCCTCGTGCTTCCTTTTCGCTCGGAAGGAGGGATGGAATATGCCAGGCTACCCTTGAGTGGCGTGAGCGGTGGCACTTCCGGTGAGCTGTTATCGGGTAAGTCCGAGTGGAGCCTGTGCCCCGTTCGCTAGGGTTCAGCTAGCGATCTAGAGATGCACTCTAAGAGTACTAGAGGGTTTCTCTAGTGGGTGCCGGGGCCATTCGCTGGGCCTCGGTGGCTTGGTGCCTCCCTACGGTGGGATCCCATTCGGAGACCTCCCTGCCTGTGTTGGACATGACTTAGGACATCCCAAGTGTATCGCTTGCATGGGTCTCGGCCCCGTATGGGCTCGCCCGTAGTCGTCCCTAACTCTGTTGCCCTGGGGCGGCTGTCGAAACCCTTGGGGCCCAGCCTTCGAACCCCTAGACCGTAATGGGCTCGATGCCCTTTTATCGTGTTTTTCTGAATTTTCATGTGCGGGCTTGGGTCATTTGTCTTCGTCTTGGGTGCAGGAGGAGCCCCCGAGCCTCCGCACAGAGCGAGAGGGCGGCCAGTGGTCCCCTGGCTTTTTGTTCTACCCTTGCATATCCTTTTTGTTCGGACAGAGGGGTTGTTTGCCGAGCCCCCTCGAGTGTGAACCTGGGTCGCTGGGTCTCGGCAAAGTTGCAGGAAGAGCCCCCGAGCCTCTGCGCGGAGCAAGAGGGCGATCAGGAGTTCCCGTGGCTTTTTGTACGCCCCTCACGTGTGAGGGTTTGTTTGCCAAGCCCCCCTTGGGTGCGAGCCTGGGTCATGGGGTCTCGGCATATCTGTAGGAAGAGCCCCCTAGCCTCTGCGTGGAGCGAGAGGGCCATCAGGGGTTCCCCTGGCTTTTTATACGACCCTCGCGCAACCTTTTCGTTCAGAAGGAGGGGTTGTTTGCCGAGCCCCCTCGAGTGCGAGCCTAGGTCGCTGGGTCTCGGCAAGGTTGTAGGAAGAGCCCTTAGCCTCTGCACGGAGCGAGAGGGCCGTCAGGGGTTCCCCTGGCTTTTTATACGACCCTCGTGCTTCCTTTTTGTTCGGAAGGAGGGGTGGAATATGCCATGCTACCCTCGATGGGCGCGAGCGGTGGCACTTCCGGCTAGCTGTTATCGGGTAAGTTCGAGTGGAGTACTAGAGGGTTTCTCTAGTGGGTGCCAGGGCCGTTCATTGGTGCATTAAATCAAGTTTTGAGATCTCCCGCTCTTTCTATTGGATTGATTTGTTTGTCCCTAATCCTAGCTAATCTCCTGAGTATATGGATATACTGTTTTGAGTAAAAAAGCATGAAAATATACTCATTTTTCTAATCGAAGTATGCACCCATACTTTATTCACGCAAATACGTATGTACTTCAATATGTGTATGTACTAATACTCTATCAAAACTAGTATATGGATATACTCTTCAAGTACAAAAGTATGCAAATATACTTATTTTTCTAATTAAAGTATGCACCCATACTTTATTCATGCAAATATGTATGTGCTTGTATGCACTAATACCATCAAAACGTTGTACACAAGCGTAACAATTTTTCTCCTAAAAAAATAAGTACATATACCCTATAGATAAACACTAAAACAATCGTATATGGATATACTCCCAACGGGATATTGTCATATATGCACGTATATATACTTGGTCTGTACGTATACTCATTAAAAAGTATGAACGCATACTCCCTAGCATGTATCCACATATACTATACTTGTTTTAGGGTATATGGACATACTCTAATTTTAAAAGTATGAACACATACTGTAACACCCCGGGTGTTTAAATACTAAAACGGCCATGTCATCATATGTATTGCAAGGCAATTAGTCATATTAAAAAAATTTGTATGCATTCACTAAAATAAGTTTACATTTATGTTATAAGCATTGCTTGGTATTGTTTGAATCAAGTTCGAAATCTTTGTATTGATTTGAAATTCCGAAAACCCTGATTTTCAGTATTTAAACCCTACCCTGAAAATCCATTTCAAAATCTAAGCATATTTTGGGGTTGAGCCCAAAATCAAAAGTGTAGAGCTTGACAAGTTATACAAAGTTTATTTTTGGAGTTTTTCAAGTTGTTTAGAAAAATTTGGAGTAATTCGAAAAGGCGTAATTCGTTAAATTTCCCTATTCGAATTCAAAAGTTCATTTCAAAATCTAGACCGAATTAGGAGTTGGTTATAAAAGCAAAGTTGTAGAACTTTTGATTTTGAACAACTTTTATTTTTGGAGATTTTTGAGTTGTTATGAAAATTTGAGAGTAATTTGTGAATTTTGGCGAATAGCAAAATTGTAAATACTGTGAACAGTGTTCACCGCCATAGCTACACCGCCGACGACCTTCGGTTCGCTTCCAGACATGCGCGTGGACGTCCTCGGCTTCGCGCTGGCATGGGAAAGGCTCCTGCGTGGCTTCCTTGCGCTTCTGGCCGCTCCTTAAGGCCTAAGCCATCGCCGTTCTTCGTCGTTTCCCTTTCTCTGTTTTCCCGGCGCCATCACCGCAGCTCCGTTGAGACCTTGCCGTCGAACCAGCGCCTATATCATCACAGCAGAGTGCTCAACAGCTTCACCTCTTCCTTGTGCACCCATCCAACCGGTCATAGTCGTCTGACTTTGCCAAATTTCGTCGCGCGTCGTCTTTCTTCCCCACGGCCGACAGCATCTCCGTCGAGTGTGCCTCGCCGTGGCCAGCGTGTTACGGTGATCCTCTGCCCCTGCTAAGTCTTGTTTTAGCTTCGCCACGATGCTGTGGTCCTCCATGACCCATTGATTTCTCATTTTGACCACCATAGCTCCCGGAACATCGCCACCGACGACGATTTGCTCCGCCGTAGCTGCTCAGAAATCGTGGATGATTCGGGGTTCCCCGAGGACACCCGACAGACTTCTTAAGTTACTAGGAACATATGCATAGTTGTCAAAGGTTGATGGATAGTGACAAGTGCATGTGGGTCCTATAATTTAGGAGGTTCTGCCATAGAATGGTATCAGAGCGATCGTTACAAGGTTTTTGTTGTATTGTTTTACAAAAACTTCAAAATGATTTGGATGACTAAATTTAACTTGATAATTTGGTCCAAATTGCTTCTGACTTATCTTATTTCTTTCTCACCATTCCGTATTTGATTAAAAAGGTTTTGTGTGGTGGAGTAGTAACCTTACTATGCCCTATATAAAAATAAATGTTGTTTATGTGCATTATAAACTTTGATGTTTTTGTTTGTAAGAACGATTCATGCATCATGATTAATTCACTCATTACTTCCTTCACCTCTTAAGTCTGGAGTTGAGTAGTGAGTCTAGTTTGAGTAATGTAATCCATCTTAGCTACTCTTTAGACTTTGATCAAATGGTCTTACTTGGATTAAATTGGCTTCCTACAGTATGGCTCGTGCCAAGATGACGCCCTGTAAGTCCACTGGACCCAAAGGAGTTCCTCGTCATCAACTTGCCCCTAGAAATGACGATGCTAGCAGTAGCAGTTCTAGGTCTGATCCCCAGTTAGAGATACAGAGGATTTCTGCAGAGTTAGCACAAGCTATTAGAGATAGGGCTTTGGATGCTATACAGGTAGGAGAATTACAGGATCAATTGAGGCGTCTCACCACCGCACACAGGAACTACGAAAGCATGTTAGTTCGTACGGTGGAGGGAAGAAATAAAGCTTGGCACAGGGAAAATGTAGCTAGAGCTAGAACTCATGAGCTAGAATTCTATGTAGAAGATTTAGAAGAACATAATACCTATCTACATGAGGAAGTTCATAGGCTTAGCAATCTACTAAATCCAAATCATGAGCCCCAAGCTGATGCCATGGACCCCGGTGTCATCCTTGCCGATGATAACAAATCGAAAGAGGAAGAAGAAGAAGATCCTGAAGAATTAGTAATGATCAATGAAAGTGATGATGAAGGCGGTAATAATTTCGGAATGGATACCGAGCCTGAAGTTTGAAGTAATCACAGAAAGGAGTAGAGTTGTATAATAGTTAGTTATAGTTAAGTTATGTAGTCTTGTTTTGGTACTTATAGGTTCTGATGTTTATATTAGTAAACCCTATGTAATGTGTCTGGAGTAAGCTTTTGTGCAATTCAATAAAGGCTTGTGAATAAAGTTTGGTTTATTATGAGCAGATGCGTCATACGCAGGGTTCGTATGTTCCTAGAACTTCACAAGATGAGGATGGTATTCTAGATCCGCCACCAGTTCCAACAAATCTGGCTGATGCTATAACCGCACTTGTCAATGTGACGGTCAAAAATTCTCGTTTGCTTCATGAGATAGCTCTAAGTAATCAGAATCAGATGCAAGGAAACCGTGGTCGCCACCATAACAGACAGGAGGCTACATATGTTGATTTTACAGACACAAGACCACCGGTGTTCACCAAGGCAGATGAACCATTGGAGGCTGATGACTGGCTTCGAACCATAGAGCAGAAATTTGACCTTATTCCATGCACGGAGTATCAGAATCCTGCGTTTGCCGCCTAGCAACTTAGAGGAGCAGCAAGTGCTTGGTGGGTGAATTTAGTGGCTATGCAACCAGCTAGCATTCTAATAACTTGGGCTGAGTTCCATACTGCCTTCAGAGCCCATTATATCCCTGAAGGAGTGATGGCAATGAAGCTAGATGAATTCCTTGCTTTGAAGCAAGGAGATCAAATCGTGATGCAGTATGTGGGAAGATTCAATCACCTGTCACAATATGCATCAGAACATGTTAATACTGATGCAAAGAAGAAGAGGTGGTTTATGAGAGGTTTGAATACCAAGCTGCAAACAATGATGACAACTTGCACCAATGTCACTTATCATGAGGCCGTAAATATTGCAATTGCTTCAGAGTCAAAGTATCGGCAGCATAAGGAGCTCAAAAAGAAAAAGAGTATGTCGTCCGGATCTTTTGGGGGAAATCAGAAGAGGTAGAGGGTGATTTATCATCCAGTACATCATAATCGTCCTCCTTACCGTCCGCCACAGTCTCAAGCTGGGCAACAGTCAAATGTTCGTCCTGCTATAACCTATCCAAATTCATAGTCGACCAATGCTCCTGGTGGCAATGCTCCAAGATCCTAGGGTCACAACTATCTGTGTTATAATTGTGGAAGGACTGGTCATTTCTCCAGGGAATGTCCATATCCTAGGCAGGCTAATCAAAATTATCCGAAGGCCCCTGCAAATCAACAACAGGGTCAGGCACCAAACAAGAACCCCAATCAGAATGCTCAGAAGGGCAAAGATGAGAGGAAGACAGGACGGGTGTTCTATATTCAAGCTGGAGAAATTCCGGAAGGGGAGCCAGTGATGATGGGTATGTTTCCTGTTGCCAATCACCCTGTAGTTATACTTTTTGATTCTGGCGCATCGCATTCATTCATCAATAGAACATTTGTTGTGAAGTATGAAATTTCAATTGGGGCAACAAAGGAAAGTTTCTTTATACAGTCGCCCGGGGGACGTCTGTGTACTAAGGAAATGGTATACCAGGTACCTGTAAACCTGGGTGGGCATATTTTCCCACTACCATGATTATCCTTAAGGATCAGGATATAGATGCAATCTTGGGAATGAATTGGATGTATCAGCATAAGGCTGTTATAGATGCTTTGAATAGGACATTAAGGGTAAGTTTGCCTGATAGTAATTCTCAACTTCTCATCCAACTTCCAACCCTAAGAATATCAGTGGGCAAGGTTTGTGCAACTGCTGTCAAAGAAATTAGAGATATTTCGGTAGTGTGTGAATTTCCGAACATGTTTCCTGAAGATTTACCCAGTCTACCACCTGATAGGGATGTACAGTTTAACATAGAGTTACAACCTGGAACAGCTCTGATTTCTCGGAGAGCTTATAGGATGCCACCTAAGGAATTGGCCGAGTTGAAGAGTCAGTTACAAGAATTGATTGAAAATGGGTTTATCCAACCTAGTTCATCACCTTGGGGGTGTCCGGCAATTTTTGTGAAAAAGAAAGATGAGACCCTGAGGTTATGTGTCGACTATCGTCCGTTGAATGAAGTGACCATCAAGAATAAGTATCCATTACCTCGAATAGATTTACTTTTTGATCAATTAGCCGGAGCTAAAGTTTTCTCCAAGATAGATTTGAGGTCAGGATATCACCAAATCAAGATAAAGCCTGAAGATATTCCCAAAATGGCATTTACCACAAGATATGGATTATATGAATACTTGGTAATGTCTTTTGGTTTGACAAATGCTCTAGCTCATTTCAAGTATCAGATGAACTCAGTATTCATGCCTGAGCTAGACAAGTTTGTAGTAGTGTTTATTGATGACATTTTAGTATATTCCAAGAATAAGAAAGAACATGCGGAACATCTTAGAATTGTTCTGACCTGCTTGAGAGAACATCAACTATATGCCAAGTTTAGCAAATGTGATTTCTGGCTTAAGGAAGTGCAATTTCTTGGACATGTCTTGTCAGCCGAAGGAGTTGCAGTTGATCCCAGCAAAGTGAAGGATGTGCTTGATTCGAAACCGCCAACCACAGTTCATCAGGTTCGGAGTTTTCTAGGTTTGGCAGGGTATTACCATCGGTTTATTCTAGATTTCTCTAAAATATCAAAGTCCATAACTGAATTGTTGAAGAACCAAGTTAAGTTTGTCTAGTCATCTGAATGTGAAAAGGCTTTCTAGACTTTGAAAAGACTGTTGACTACTGCACTAGTACTAGCCCAACCTGATATTGAAAAGTCATTTGATGTTTATTGTGATGCTTCAGGTATTGGTATTGGATGTATGTTGATGCAAGAAGGCCGAGTCATTGCTTATGCATCCAGGCAACTTAAGCAGCATGAAGAACACTATCCGACTTATGACCTGGAGTTAGCAGCTGTGGTTCATGCTCTGAAGATTTGGCGGCATTACCTGCTTGGTAATATGTGCCATATGTATACAGACCACAAGAGCTTAAAGTATATCTTTACCCAATCAGAGTTGAACATGCGACAAAGAACATGGTTAGAACTGATTAAGGATTATGATTTGGAAGTACATTATCACCCGGGTAAAGAAAATGTGGTTGCAGATGCCCTCAGTCGCAAAAGTCATTGCAATTGTCTGACAGTGAGAACAATGGGTTTGAATTTATGTCAAGAAATGGAGAAGTTGAATGTAGAAGTAATTGAACAAGGAAGTTTGACCAACATAATTATTGAAGCCACTATTCGAGATCAAATTATTGCTGCTCAGAAGGAAAACAAGGGTATAGCCCATATCAAGGAAAGAGTCAAGAGTGGAAAAGAGGAATGCTTTAGCATAGATGATGAAGATGTGTTGTGGTTCAAGGATCGCCTGGTGGTACCAAAAGTTCCTAAGTTGCGGCAGTCAATTCTAGATGAGGCACATGCTACTAGGTTATCTATCCATCCGGGAAGCAACAAGATGTACCATGACTTGAAGCAAAGATTTTGGTGGACTAAAATGAAAATAGAGATTGCTAGATATATAGCAAAATGTGATACTTGTCAAAAGGTGAAAGCTATACATTTGAGGTCTGCTAGTGAATTACAACCATTACCTATTCCATCTTGGAAGTGGGAGGACATCAGTATGGATTTTATTGTTGGTCTACCCAAGACATCAAAAGGATTTGACTCAGTATGGGTTATTGTAGATCGACTCACTAAGTCAGCACATTTTCTTCCTGTCAAGACTATATATCCTATGATCCAATATACCAAGACGTACTTAGCAAGAATCATGAGTCTCCATGGAGTACCCAAGACTATTGTGTCAGATAGGGGTACATAGTTTGTCTCTAACTTTTGGAAACAATTGCATTCTTTATTGGGTACCAAACTTCTGTATAGTATAGCTTATCATCCGCAGACTGATGGACAGACTGAAAGAGTCAATCAAGTGCTTGAAGACATGTTAAGGTGTTGTGTCCTTAACTATTCCAATAAGTGGGATGAATGCTTACCTTTGGCCGAGTTCTCATACAACAATAGTTATCAGGAAAGCATTAGAATGGCTCCATTTGAAGCACTCTATGGTCGTAGATGTAGAACATCGTTGAGTTGGTCTGAGCCTGGAGAAAGAAGATTCTTTGGAGTTGACCTTGTGAAAGAAACAGAACACAAAGTTAGGCAAATACAGAGTAATTTGAAAATAGCTCAGTCCCGCCAAAAGACTTATGCGGATAGAAGACGGAGACCATTGGTATTTCACAAAGGAGATTTTGTATATCTGAAAGTATCACCAATGAAGGGAGTTACCCGTTTTGGTGTTAAAGGAAAGTTGGCACCCCGATATATTGGACCATATCAAATTTTGGAGAGGTATGGAAAAGTGGCATATCGCTTGAAATTACCTGAACATCTCGCAGCTGTGCATGATGTGTTCCATGTTTCTCAATTGAAGAAGTGTCTCCGAGTGCCTGAACAGAATGTTGAAGTTGAAGGAGTGGAACTAGAACCGGATTTAACTTACTCCGAATATCCTATCTGAGTGTTAGATCAGAAAGATCGTGTTACTCGAAGATGAACAATCAAGTTCTATAAAATACAATGGAATCAACATTCAGAAGAGGAAGCTACTTGGGAATCAGAAGATTACTTGTTAGAAAAGTTTCCAGAGTTTCTAGCGTCAATATAGAATAGAGTAATGTTAGTTGAGTTCGGTGGTACAAGTTGTGTTTTGTAAAGGGACCTCAGCTGTTTTATGGATAAGTTTTGGATGTTTTTGGACTGACACATTTCCTTTTCCATTACTTACTCTATGGCTTTGAATCTCGGGGCGAGATTTCTTTTAGGGGGAAGGATTGTAACACCCTGGGTGTTTAAATACTAAAACTGCCATGTCATCATATGTATTGCAAGGCAATTGGTCATATTAAAAAAATTTGTATGCATTCACTAAAATAAGTTTACATTTATGTTATAAGCATTGCTTGGTGTTGTTTGAATCAAGTTCAAAATCTTTGTATTGATTTGACATTCCGAAAACCCTGATTTTCAGTATTTAAACCCTACCCTGAAAGTCCATTTCAAAATCTAAGCATATTTTGGGGTTGAGCCCAAAAGCAAAAGTGTAGAGCTTGACAAGTTATACAAAGTTTATTTTTGGAGTTTTTCAAGTTGTTTAGAAAAATTTGGAGTAATTCGTTAAATTTCCCTATTCGAATTCAAAAGTTCATTTCAAAATCTAGACTGAATTAGGAGTTGGTTATACAAGCAAAGTTGTAGAACTTTTGATTTTGAACAACTTTTGTTTTTGGAGATTTTTGAGTTGTTATGAAAATTTGAGAGTAATTTGTTAATTTTGGCGAATGGTAAAATTGTAAATACTGTGAATAGTGTTCACCACCGTAGCTACACCGCCGGCGACCTTCGGTTCGCTTCCAGACGCGCGCGTGGACGTCCTCGGCTTCGCGCTGGCGTGGGAAAGGCTCCTGCGTGGCTTCCTTGCGCTTCTGGCCGCTCCTTAAGGCCTAAGCCGTCGCCGTTCTTCGTCGTTTCCCTTTCTCTGTTTTCCTGGCGCCATTGCCGCAGCTCCGTTGAGCCCTCGCCGTCGAACCAGCGCCTGTGTCATCATAGTAGAGTGCTCAACAGCTTCGCCTCTTCCTTGCGCACCCATCCAACCGGTCGTAGTCGTCTGACTTCGCCAAATTTCACCGCGCGTCGTCCTTCTTCCCCACGGGCGGCAGCATCTCCGTCGAGCGTGCCTCGCCGTGGCCAGCATGTTACGGTGATCCTCTACCCCTGCCGAGTCTTGTTTCAGCTTCACCACGATGCTGTGGTACTCCATGACCCATTGATTTCTCATTTTGACCACCACAGCTCCCGGAACATCGCCACCGACGACGATTTGCTCCGCCGTGCCTGCTCGGAAATCATGGATGATTCGGGGTTCCTCGAGGACACCCGACAGACTTCTTAAGTTACCAGGAACATATGCATAGTTGTCAAAGGTCGATGGACAGTGATAAGTGCATGTGGGTCCTATAATTTAGGAGGTTCTGCCACACATACTATCGTACGTACATATACTTGGAAAGAATGGTTTACACTATCTTTATACACAGTAGACAGCATATCGGCAGCCTAGACCCCTCCCATCTGATGCCTGTCGGCCCTCAGATATCCGATAGAGCCTATCGGCCAGCGGATGGCCGACAGGAGGCCTCCACGCGCGCTGTCCCTCTCCCCCTCGCAGGCGCTGTGCCGCCGCCGGCCCGTGGGCTGCTCTTCGGCGGCTGTGAAGGTAACATTTTTTTTAATTTAGATTTTCTTTTTTTAGTTACTTTATTAGTTAGTTTAGTTTTAGGGTCAATTTTAGTTGTAGATTAGGGTTTGTTTTAGGGTTAGGGTTAGTATAGTTTGATTTTGTTTTTTTAGTTAGTTTAGTCAGATTACTTAGTATATTTAGTTAGTTTAGTTAGTTAATTTAGTTCTAGGGTCTTTTTTTAGGGTCAGTTTTAGTTGTAGATTAGGGCTTGTTTTAGGGTTAGGGTTAGTTTAGTTTGATTTTGTTTTTTTAGTTAGTTTAATTTAGTTTAGTTAGATTACTTAGTATATTTAGTTAGTTTAGTTAGTTAGATTAGTTAGTTAGTATAGTTTTGTTAGTTAGTATAGTTTTAGGGTCAGTTTTTTAGGGTTAGTTTTAGTTGTAGAGTAGGGTTTATAAGATTCTCTAAGTTATGGTGTATGTTATATGTCCGGAAAAGGAGATCAAATATATTTTAGTGTTGCTCGAAAAGTGGTAAAGTTTTTTGCGTGGTATGGTTGTGTTCGGGAAAGGTATTGAGTGCTAAGACAGCATCAAATAGTGTACTCGGGTGCTGTGTTGCCGAGGGGCCTGTCGGTTGAACAAAAGCCGACAGGACATGTCGGCCCTCCAGTGACCGGCAGGGCTGCTGCCGGTGCTGACAGGTCGGCGTCGGCTGGCACGTGAGCCTTATCGGCTGCTGACATGCCGACATGGGACCTGTAGGCCTTGCAGCGGCCGATAGAGGCCCTGTCGGCCGTCCAGTGGCTGACAGGATGCTATAACTGCAATAAATGAATAACAACTTATAGATTTGCAATGATCATTTAAAAAATATTATTTAAAAAAATCTACAAATGATCACGTGCTGCGCTGTTCTTCGAGGCAAGAGAGAAGCAACCAAGAGTGATTGATGGAATCTGTCTTTGGTCAACCAGCAAGACAATGTTTCTTTTTTTTCTAAACAAAAGAGGACTATATATATATATATAGGGCCCGACCAGCGGCGCACGGCCACCCACTCCAACGGCGGCCCGCCTGGATCTGCGCGCGGCCTCCACATCAAGCGACAACATCTTCGACGTCGGCGCCGGACATGCTCGCGACCACGCCCTCCCCCTCCGATAGCGGCGGCGGCAGGCTCCCAACACCACATATGGCCCTGGCGGCGCACGGCCTGACCCGCAGGCACGGCATCAGCCCCGCCACGCTCCTTCACCGACCGGCGGCACGTGGCCCCACCCCTTCCCCGACCCGCGGAGGCGCGATGTCGCTCCCCTTCCCCGACCTTCGGCGAGACTCGGCAAGGGCCGTGACGGGAAGGCGAGGTTGGGAGATCGCACGTCCTCTCCGTCGGCATCCTCCCCCAGCGGTAGTGCGGCACCGGAGCAGCATGGAGGCAGGGCACTGCTACGGCCAGCCTATGGCTTTGGATTGTGCAGAAACAGGTTGGCCGCCGGCTGGGTTGCGCACTTGTTGCCTGCCTTATTGTCGTGTCCACGGCCCATGAGACATGCGACGGTGGTGGCGGCTTCGCTTAGCTCTAGTAGGCGGCCATGGCGTGCGTGCTGGCCTATAATCGAAGATCCTGATGCGGCGTTCATTCACTGGTGCATTAAATCAAGTTTTGAGATCTCCCGCTCTTTCTATTGGATTGATTTGTTTGTCCCTAATCCTAGCTAATCTCCTGAGTATATGGATATACTGTTTCAAGTACAAAAGCATGAAAATATACTCATTTTTCTAATCGAAGTATGCACCCATACTTTATTCACGCAAATATGTATGTACTTCAATATGTGTATGTACTAATACTCTGTCAAAACTAGTATATAGATATACTCTTCAAGTACAAAAGTATGCAAATATACTTATTTTTCTAATTAAAGTATGCACCCATACTTTATTCACGCAAATACGTATGTGCTTGTATGCACTAATACCGTCAAAACGTTGTACACAAGCGTAACAATTTTTCTCCTGAAAAAATAAGTACATATACCCTATAGATAAACACTAAAACAATCGTATACTAGTATAGTACCCGTGCTAACGCCACGGCTTCATTTCAGGAATGCACATGAAAACAATAAAACAAATCAAACCAACATATTTTTCTTGCAGGGGGGTTGATGTTTGATCATGCTAAACCAGTCAACATTGTTATTCAAACATTAAGATTCTTATAGAAAGTGAGAAACCATATCTACTAAGAATATTAGTAGATGGGAAATGCATACAAATCGTAATCCTATACTACCTAGCTTCTTATATTTCATCGGACACATGAAGATATCGATGGATAGGCAACCGTCCTTTGCACGCTTTATTTGAGCTGTCAGCATGCACATGGCTGTTCTTCATATCAGTTTTGAATTCATATGCTTTCTTCATATGGAAACATAAGCCAATTACCTGAAATATGTTAAATAATATAAGCACTTATGGGTGCCATATACATCTTTCCATCTTGTCCAGTTAAAGTTTTCAAAGGCGCAAGGTACAGTTAAAATTTTTTTACGAATATGTACTCGATAATCACCAACAATTGAACTCAAACAAATAATTCATTTGATCTTGAAGAGTGGCAATAAAAGCAGACTGGTGGTATGTAAAAAAGGCATGATCTCAGGTTTGGAGCTTAGAAAAATAGATTTTGTATTCATGAAAATGAAAAAAAGAAACAGTCTTTGCAGCTAGTAAAAAAGCACTGCTACAACCCACAGGCCGCAACCCAAATACACTGTACACAGTACCGAAAACATTACCAGAACATGACTTACCACCTTCACACCATTGCTTACTATCAAGGTAGGCGTTAGGGTATCCAAACCCTGAAAAACAAGATTCTCACAACTTAATAACCTAACATAAAGGCGATGAACAAAAAATCCAGAGATTGCTGTAAGTCATGATATTCAATGATCGAATGACATAAGACATAACATCATAATGTGCCATTGCGCCATCTAGAATAAGCCGTAGATAACTGTCACTTGCATGAGCATTCACTGCAGTCCTCAACTCATTTATCTGTTTATTTTGGTCCTCTAGCCATCTAGCATATTCAATGTCAAAAGTCAACACTCCTGCAACAAGTTTATAATTTCAGATGCACTTCTAAGGATAAAGATATCACTCAATCAAGATAGATTAATTAAATCCAGAAACACATAGAGCTACACAGATATAACAAATTAAAATGTTTCCATTTCCACTCATGGCATAGGTTTGATCTTCAGAGCTCGAAATGAAGATTCCCTGAAAGTAATATCAAAGAGAGTCAAAATAACAGCACAAAGGTACTATTTTTCAAGCACTCAGTAAACATACATGCAACTAAGAAAGTGTTACCTGCTGGTGAACTTTCTGGAGTTCTTGCTCCAGTTGTGCAACTAAGAAAGTGTTACCTGCTGGTGAGCTTTCTGGAAAGAGAGTCAAAATAACAGCACAAAGGTAATAGTTTTAGGGTCAGTTTTTTAGGGTTAGTTTTAGTTGTAGATTAGGGTGTTGTGGAGTATGTTATATGTCCCGAAAAGGATATCAAATATTTTTAGTGTTGCTCGAAAAGTGGTAAAGTTTTTTTGCGTGGTAATGGTTGTGTTCGGCGAAAGGTATTGAGTGCTAAGACAACATAAAATAGTGTAGTCGGGTGCTGTGTTGCCGAGGGGCCTGTCGGCTGACCAAAAGCCGACAGGTCATGTCGGCCCTCCAGCGACCGGTAGGGCTGCTGTCGGCGCTAACAGGTCGGCGTCGGCTGCCACGTGAGCCTTATTGGCTGCTAACATGCCGACAGGCGACATGTAGGCCTTCCAGCGGCAGACAGGGCCCTGTCGGCCGTCCAATGGCCGACAGGATGCTATACCTGCAATAAATGAATAACAGCTTCTAAATTTGCAATGATCATTTAAAAAAATTATTTTAAAAAAAATTCTGCAAATGATCACGTGTTGCGCTGTTCTTCAGGGCAAGAGAGAAGCAACCAAGAGTGATTGGCGGAATCTGTCTTTGGTCAACTGGCAAGACAATGTTTCTTTTTTTCTAAACAAAAGAGGACTCTGAGCTGGAAACGCGTGCCAAGAGCAAAGCAGCGGATTGCCAGACTGCTTAGAAAAAAGCGTTGTTCCACGATTCATCATGGCATGGCACAAGACGGAGGGAGGGGCCCAAACAAGGAAGCTGGAACTATCGGGGAAAAAGATGGAGCCGAGTTGTGTGGCCACACGTTCCATGCTACCACGGCGACTGGCGAATGCGCGCTTTGTTGTTTGACGTTGAGGCAACAAAGGCTATGTTATTTGCGCAAGAAATAACCAAGAAGGATAAAGGAACCTAACGAATAGGTGCTACAGGCCCTGTTCTGCTGGTGGTATTTCGGATGATTCAATAGTGTTTCTGTGAGGAAGAATAAGCCAAAATAAGCACAAGCCGGCTGAAAAGTAGATGAGCAGAACATGGTGATATTCTTTTTTGTTTAAAGTGATGTAAAATACCTAAAGGTCATCAGATATGCTGCTCCCGTCTGTGCCATTTCCAATCGTTGCCACCGTTTCCTCAGTTCCACCTATTCCTACGCAACGTATGCAGATGGGAGGTTTCTGGATTTGAGATCTACTATTGTGCCATCTCCCAATGAAAAAGGGCTAAGCTTTGGGACAGATGTTATAGAATAATAGGCAAAGGGGTAACCTTTAACTAGCGTCTGGCAATTTGGAAGAGCAAAACAGAGAAAATTTAATGTAAATTGGTTTATTAAAAAATTCCATGTGAAGGGCGACGTCGTGATGACTTGTCGGCCATCAGTCAAGCCTCCCAGCCCCTGCCCACCCACACATGCATTAACTTTGTCCAGCGATGAAAGGAGCAATGATGAGGACACAATTTATTAGTATAGTGATGGGTTTGTTCAGCGATGGCACGTTGACAATTGGCCCAGTTCTAGGTTTGTTCAGCGATGGCACGTTGACAATTGGCCCGGTTTTGCTGGTGGCGTTCCGGCTGATTTTGACTGATTCTTTCTGTGAGAGAGAGCGAGCCTAAATAAGCATAGGCTAACTGAACAGTAGATGAGTAGAACAGGGTGAATATCAAATGCAGGAGTACAGGCGTAGTACACTTCATGCTTGAGAGAGGACAACAAATACGTGGGGCTCAGCTCGCGTACTGCATCTGCTTCATCCCTTTGTGCCAGTATGCCAAGCAAATAGGCCTTGCCTTCTCTTTATCTCATAAGAACGAAGTGATGTGTTGTCTTTTCAAACGTTTCACATGCTGCGCTATTCATCGGAGCAAGGGAGAACCAGCCAAGAGTGAGTGACGGTGAAAGGTCCTAATATGTCTAGAAGGAGTGAATAGCCTATTTAAGAATCTACAAATCAACTAGAGCAATTTGATTAGTATGACAAATAGCAAAAAGCAAACTTGCTCTAGCTCTACAAGGATTGCAAGCCACCTATCCAACAATTCTAGTTGCAATGATTGCTAGACACACAACTTGCTATGATACTACTCACTAAGAGCTCTCAATCTTGCTACTATAAAGAGCTCCACTAAATGAACTTAAATAGCAAAGCAAGCTCTCAATTCTAATTACACTAAAGAGCTTGCCACAACTAGTTTGCAAGAATTTAAATGAGTGAGTAGGATGATTATACTGCCATGTAGAGGAGTGAACCAATCACAAGATCTATATTAAACCAATCACCGGGAGAATACTAAATGGCAAGAGACAACCGATCTTCTCCCGAGGTTCACGTGCTTGCCAACACACTACGTCCCCGTTGTGTCGACCAACACTTGGTGGTTCGGCGGCTAAGAGGTGTTGCACAAACCTCGTCCATATGATTGGACACCGCAAGAACCTACCTACAAGTGAGGTAACTCAATGACATGAGCAATCCACTAGAGTTACCTTTCGGTGCTCCGCCGGGGAAGGTACAAATCCCCTCACAATCACCAGAGATGGCCACGAACAATCACCAACTCGTGCCAATCCTCCACCGCTGCACCAAGCCATCTAGGTGGTGGCAACCAACAAGAGCAACAAGTGAATCCCGCAGCGAAACACGAATACCAAGTGCCTCTAGATGCAATCACTCAAGCAATGCACTTGGATTCTGTCTCAATCTCATAAAGATGATGAATCAATGATGGAGATGAATGGGAGGGCTTTGGCTAAGTTCACAAGGTTGCTATGTCAATGTAAATGGCCAAGAGGGTGAGCTTGAGCCGGACATGGGGCTTAAATAGAAGCCCCCACGAAATAGAGCCGTTGGACTCCTCACTGCACTGAACATGGGCCGATCGGACGCTCCGGTCAGATTGACCAGACGCTCGACCCCAGCGTCCGATCCTCAGATCTTCGCCACGTGTCTCCTGCTTCAAACGCTGTTCGCCCGATCTCAATGGTCAGAAGACGACCGGACGTAACAGTGATCAGTGACCGGACGCTGAACCCCCAGCGTTCGATCATTTCTAGTAAGCTTCCAGAGACGGTTTTTCCCGACCGGACACGTCCGGTCATGCTTGATCGGACACAGCCAGCGTCTGGTCACATGGTGTCTTACTCTGTGCTGCCAGGTCAACATGACCGGACACAGCTTGCCAGCGTTCGGTCACTGAGTGACCAAGCGTCTGGTCGTTTGATCGACGCTAGCGTCTTCGCTGTTACTACTGACCAGACGCGCTGGTCCCTCTGAGACCAGCGTCCAGTCACCTTGTGACCAGCGAGACCAACCCCTTTTCACCTCTATCTTCTTCACCCTTGCTCAAATGTGCCCACCACCAAGTGTATTACCTTGTGCACATGTGTTAGCATATTTTCACAAATGTTTTCAAGGGTGTTAGCACTCCACTAGGTCCTAAATGCATATGCAATGAGTTAGAACATCTAGTGGCACTTTGATAACCGCATTTCGATACGAGTTTCACCCCTCTTAATAGTACGGCTATCAATCCTAAATGTGATCACACTCTCTAAGTGTCTTGATCACTAAAACAAAATGGCTCCTATCATTTATACCTTTGCCTTGAGCCTTTTGTTTTTCTCTTTCTTCTTTTCCAAGTTCAAGCATTTGATCATCACCATGCCATCACCATCGTCATGATCTTCGCCATTGCTTCATCACTTGGAGTAGTGCTACCTATCTCATAATCACTTTGATAAACTAGGTTAGCACTTAGGGTTTCATCAATTAACCAAAACCAAACTAGAGCTTTCAATCTCCCCCTTTTTGGTAATTGATGACAACCCTTTCACAAAGATATGAATTATAATTTAATTGAATCCATGTTGCTTGCCCAAGCATATTTACCATGTGTAAAAGAATATGGACAAGTTTCATGAGCTCCAAATGGTAGCAATTGCTCCCCCTACATATGTGCTAAGAGTTTGGATTGTAGCTTGCACATATGCTTAGATAGGAAATATAGGAGACAATTTCTACCATATGATGCTATGGTATAAGAGATGGACCTTTGAAGCGTGATACTAATCGGAGTGCACCAATATACCATCCTTAGCACCATTAGTAACTAGACATACACAAAAACTAGAATACCCCGTGAGATCAACATTAGAAGCAAGGGTCTAGTTTTTATAATGTGAGCATGAGTCTAGTTACTTAGCCTATGCATGCTAGTTTTTCATTTCATCATTCAAACCTATAACTAGCACACACCACACAAGCATGGATATTGAAATGTAAGACTTGTGCTATGCAAGCAAATATATGAAATGCACATCAAAATGCAACATACAAGTTTATGAGCTTGCTCCCCCTACTTGTGTGCATTTTTGTTTGATTGATCCCCTTACAATGTCATTTAATTTGTTTGCTCCTCCTATCTTACTATCTTTGTGAATTTCTCTCCCCATTTGTCAAAATTAGCACAAAAGGTGAGCTCAAATTATAGAGAGGTTGTGGTGAAACCATGTGAAGTGAGGATCATTTTCCCAATTTGGTTCAATCTAGATCACTTGCAAAAGATATTTAACTTGGTTTGATCCAAGGACAAGCTTCTTCACACCTCCAAATAAGGGTTATCTTGTACCATGTTGAGTTAAACACTTATAGCTTATTTTCTAGATCAAACACTAGGTTTACAAGCCCACAAACATGTCATATGCTACCACTAGATCATTTCAAGCATACAAGCAATAGTGGTACCATACAAGTATCAAATTCATTTGATTTTCATGAATGAGCCTATTTAAATGTGAAAGATGTCTAGATGCACTAAACATGTCCTTAGCAAGGATGTATGCCGTGCCAATCAACTTTTACCTTGAATTGCTTGAAGGAGAGGCATGTCATATAAGTGGGGGTGCATCAACACATATTGGAGAAGTCAAGTATGTTCAATTCATTCCTTAGCTTGCAAAACCTCTTTTCATCAAGTGGCTTGGTGAAGATATCAGCAAGTTGATCTTCGGTGCCCACACTCTCAGTGCAAATGCCCCCCTTTTGTTGGTGATCTCTTATGAAATGATGGCGGACATCAATATGCTTTGTTCTTGAATGTTGAATTGGGTTGTTGGTAAGCTTTATGACACTCTCATTGTCACATAGCAATGGCACTTGCTTGAATTTGATCCCAAAGTCACTCAAGGTAGCCTTCATCCAAAGTAATTGAGCACAACAACTACCGGCCAAAATGTACTCCGCTTCGGCGGTTGAGAGTGCCACACTATTTTGCTTCTTTGAAGACCAAGACACAAGTGATCTTCCCAATAGTTGATATGTGCCCGATGTGCTCTTTCTTTCAACTTTGCATCCCGCATAATCGAAGTCCGAATATCCAATCAACTCAAATCTTGCTCCTTTGGGATACCACAATCCAACATTTTGTGTATGCTTCAAGTACCTCAATATTCTCTTTGTTGCCTTCAAATGACTTTCTCTTGGTGAGGCTTGAAATCTAGCACACATGCATACACTAAACATCACATCTGGCCTTGATGCGATCACATAGAGTAGGCTTCCAATCATAGACCGATACATTTTTTGATCCACCAAGTTGCCACTAGCATCACTATCCAAGCTTTCACTTGTCCCCATTGGTGTACTAATAGCTTTACTATCATCCATTCCAAACTTCTTAAGCATGTCCTTGATATACTTGCCTTGACTCACAAATGTGCCATTCTTCATTTGCTTGATTTAAAGACCAAGGAAGTAGCTAAGCTCTCCAATCATAGACATCTCAAACTCATTTGCCATCATCTTGCCAAACTCCTCACAAAAATCTTGATTTGTTGACCCAAAAATGATATCATAAACATAGATTTGCATTACAAACAAGTCATTTCCAAGCTTCTTGGTGAAGAGAGTGGTGTCAACCTTTCCCATCTTGAATCCTTTAGAGAGTAGGAAATCCTTCAATCTCTCATACCATGCTCTAGGTGCTTGTTTTAATCCATACAAAGCCTTTCTCAACTTGTAAACATGGTTGGGTTTCTTCTCATCTTCAAAACCAGGAGGTCGCTCAACATACACAAGCTCATTGATGTACCCATTGAGAAATGCACTCTTCACATCCATTTGGTACAACTTGATGTTGTGGGCACAAGCATAGGCTAACAAGAAACTAATTGCTTCCAATCTTGCAACCGGGGCATATGTTTCTCCAAAGTCAAGACCTTCAACTTGAGTGTAACCTTGAGCCACTAATCTTGCTCTGTTCCTTATTACTATCCCATCTTGATCTTGCTTGTTCCGAAAGACCCATTTGGTTCCAATCACATTATGATCCTTAGGCCTCTCAACTAACTCCCATACTTGGTTTCTATTGAAGTTGTTTAGCTCTTCATGCATAGCATTCACCCAATCAACATCCTTCAAAGCTTTATCTATCTTCTTAGGTTCAATAGATGACACAAATGAGAAATGCTCACAAAATGAAGCCAATCTTGATCTAGTTTGCACACCTCTTGAAATATCACCAATGATAGTGTCCAAGGGATGATCTCTTGCAACATTGGTTGGTTGAAGCACTTGCACTTGATTTCTTGCATTTGATTGATCATTTGGTTGAGATGATGAACTAGCCACTTGTTGTTGATCTTGCACTTCGTCATGACTAGTACTTGCTTGAACTTGATCATGAGAACCACTAGCTTGCACATTTGAGTTAGAGAGCACTTGATTCTTCTCATTTTCAACATCAATCACTTCTCTAGGCCTTATATCACCAATGTCCATGTTCTTCATTGCATTGACCAATTGAGTGCCTTATACATCATCTAGATTCTCATCTTCCTCTTGGGAACCATTTGTTTCATCAAATTCCACATCATGAACCTCCTCAAGAGTACCACTAGCCAAATTCCAAACTCTATAAGCCTTGCTAGTAGTGGAGTAACCAAGCAAGAAACCTTCATCACATTTCTTCTCAAACTTGCTCAATCTAGTGCATTTACAACAAAAAACCCAAAAGTATGCTATGTTGGGCTTTCTTCCATTCAATAGCTCATAAGGTGTCTTCTCCATCATAGGGTGACAATAGAGTTGGTTTCTATAATAGCAAGCCGTGTTGATTGCTTCGGCCCAAAAAGAATGACTCACATTGTACTCACTCAACATTGATCTTGCCATGTCAATCAAAGTTCTATTCTTTCTTTCAACTAAGCCATTTGATTGTGGAGTGTACTTGGCCGAGAATTGATGTTTAATTCCAAATTCATCACACAACTCATCAATCTTAGTGTTCTTGAATTCACTACCATTGTCACTTCTAACTTTCTTGATGGTTGTTTCAAATTCATTGTGAATGCCCTTGATAAATGATTTGAATATTGCAAACACATCACTCTTGTCCACTAGAAAGAATACCCATATGTATCTAGTGAAATCATCCACAATCACAAATCCATATTTGTTTCCACCAATGCTAGTGTATGTGGTTGGTCCAAACAAGTCCATATGCATCAACTCAAATGCCTTAGACATGCTCATCATGCTCTTCTTAGGATGTGTGTTACCAACTTGCTTTCTGTCTTGACATGCACTACAAAGCTTATCCTTCTCAAATGTGACATCTTTCAAGCCTCTAACTAAGTCATGCTTAATCAACTTGTTCAATTGTTTCATTCCAACATGACCAAGCCTTCTATGCCATAACCAATCCATGCTAGACTTAGTGATCAAACATGTTGTCAATTGAGCTTCTCTAGCATTGAAATCAACCAAGTATAGATTCTCATATCTAAATCCTTTGAATATCAAGTTAGAGCCATCTACACTTATGATCTCTACATCATCCACACCAAATATGCACTTGAAACCAAGATCACACAATTGAGCTACCGACAATAGATTGAAGTTTAAGCTCTCTACTAGTAGCACATTGGAAATGCTCAAGTCATTGGATATTGCAATCTTACCAAGCCCTTTGACCTTGCCTTTGCCATTGTCACCAAATGTGATACTATCAATCCCATTGCTCTTGTTTTCATTAATTGAATTGAACATTCTTGGATCACTGGTCATGTGTTGTATGCACCCACTATCGAGTACCCAATGTCTTCCTCTAGGTTTATAATTTACCTACAAAAGAAGATCAATTCTTTTTAGGTACCCAAACTTGCTTGGGTCCTTGAAGATTAGTTACCAAGGTCTTTGGTACCCAAATGGCCTTCTTCTTTGGGCCCACAATTGGTGTACCAATGAACTTAGCCTTCACACCATTGGCACCCTTAAAAAGCATGTAACAAGAATCAAATTTAATTGAGGATACATTAGGTAGCTTGTTCTTGTTAATCTTGCAATATTGCTCTATATGCCCAACTTGCTTGCATCTATTGCAAAACCGACCATTGCCCTTCACAAAGCTAACTTTGGGAGTGACAAAAGCCACCTTGCCTTTCTTGGGGGTATAGCATATTCCCTCTTTGTTGAGAGAAAACCTTTGGCTACCCAAGCACTTTAGCAAGCGGGCATGTCCACCATAGGCATTGCCTAAGGCACGAGTGAGCTCATTCACCTCCTTGAGGGTCTCATTTTCCACCATTAGTAAGGCATCACAAGAGAGACCATCACTCAAAGGTGAAGTGGAAGTGGTAGTGCTACAAGAAGAGTTAGTGGGAGCAACTACAATGGGCTTATAAAAAGATTCATCAATAAGATCACAAGTTAGTCCCACATCACATGATACGATCACTTGCTCCTTCTTGGCTTCCTCCACTTTGACTTGCTCAATGAGAGAGGAGTGAGCCTTTTCAAGCTTAGAGTGAGCTTTGCCAAGCTTCTCATGGGATTCCATTAGCCTCTCATGAGTGGCATTGAGCTCATCAAAGGATTGCTCAAGAAAATTTACCTTCTTGCGTAATTCTTTGTACTCCTTTCTCTTCATCTCATTGCAAGCGTGCACTTGCTCACACATATATAAGAGTTCCTCCTTGGTGTACTTCTCATCCTCATCCTCATCATCATCATTATCACCATTCCTACAAGTGTCACTTTCACATTCATCATCATCACTCACATCATATTTTACCTTGGTAGACTTTGCCATGAGGCATGTCGATGGAGTGTCGAAGATGGAGAGCTTGTCGTTGATGGTGATGCTTGCTAGTGCTCTCTTAATAGATTTCTTGTCATCATCACTAGAGCTATCACTATCCGAAGAGCCATCACTATCCCATGTGACCACATAGCCTCCACCTTTCTTCTTCTTTTGGAAGGTCATTCTCTTCTCCTTCTCCTTCTTTTCTTTCTTATCCTTTTTGAGCTTCTTCTTCTCATCCTCATCATTATCACTATTATAGGGACAATTTGCTACAACGTGATCAGGGCTCTTGCAATTATAGCATCTTCTCACATATTCTTTGCTTTTGGTGTGATCTCTTCTCTTTCTTGCACCATAGCCTTTCTTCTTCATGAATTTTTCCATCTTGCAGACAAAGAGGGCCATAGCTTCATCATCAATATCACTAAGATCATCATCATCACTTGATTCTTTCTTGGACTTGCCCTTGTTCTTGGATGATGATGAGCTAGCCTTGAATGCTATACTCTTCTTCTTCTTGTCTTCTTCTTCCTTCTTGTCATCCTTGTCATTCCCCTCCCTTTCCACACAGTATGTCTCTTGGGTCATGACATCACCTAGTACTTGGTTGGGGGTAATCTCCTTCAATCCTCCTCTTATGATGAGCAATCTCAACATCTCAAATCTTGGAGGTAGGCACATCAAGAACCGATGAGAGACATCATCATCCTTGATCTTCTGTCCTAATGCCTTCAAATCATTGACAATCACTTGCAAATGATGGAACATCTCTGGAATGCTCTCATCTTTCTTCATCTTGAAGCTTGTCAATTTATCCTTGAGGATATACAACTTGGCACTCTTCACCGCCGGTGTGCCCTCATATGTTTCCTCCAATCTCTTCTACACCTCATTTGCTCTTTCACAATCCTTGATTTGCTCAAACACCTTGGAATCAATGGCATTGTATATGGTGTTGAGAGCCATTGTATTGCATTGCCTGTTGATCTTATCTTGGTTAGTGGGATCATCGGGATCAATGATAGCATAGTCATTCTCGGTCACTTCCCACACTTGATCATTGATTGAACCAAGATACATCCTCATCTTTCTCTTCCAATAATCATAGCATGTGCCATCAAAGAACGGTGGTTTGCCCCCCACATGGTTGAACACAACTTGAGCCATAATTTGACACCGAGGTTGTTAAGCCTTTAATCAAACAGTGACCATGGCTCTGATACCACTTGAAAGGTCCTAATATGTCTAGAGGGGGTGAATAACCTATTTAAGAATCTACAAATCAACTAGAGCAATTTGATTAGTATGACAAATAGTGAAAAGCAAACTTGCTCTAGCTCTACAAGGGTTGCAAGCCACCTATCCAACAATTCTAGTTGCAATGATTGCTAGACACACAACTTGCTATGATACAACTCACTAAGAGCTCTCAATCTTGCTACTATAAAGAGCTCCACTAAATGAACTTAAATAGCAAAGTAAGCTCTCAATTCTAATTACACTAAAGAGCTTGCCACAACTAGTTTGCAAGAATTTAAATGAGTGAGTAGGATTATTATACCGCCGTGTAGAGGAGTGAACCAATCACAAGATAAATATTAAACCAATCACCGAGAGAATACTAAATGGCAAGAGACAACCGATTTTCTCCCGAGGTTCACGTGCTTGCCAACACGCTACGTCCCCGTTGTGTCGACCAACACTTGGTGGTTCGGCGGCTAAGAGGTGTTGCACAAACCTCGTTCACACGATTGGACACCGTAAGAACCTACCCACAAGTGAGGTAACTCAATGACACAAGCAATCTACTAGAGTTACCTTTCGGTGCTCCGCCAGGGATGGTACAAATCCCCTCACAATCACCGGGGATGGCCACGAACAATCACCAACTCATGCCAATCCTCCACCGCTGCACCAAGCCGTCTAGGTGGTGGCAACCACCAAGAGCAACAAGCGAATCCCACAGCAAAACATGAATACCAAGTGCCTCTAGATGCAATCACTCAAGCATTGCACTTGGATTCTCTCCCAATCTCATAAAGATGATGAATCAATGATGGAGATGAGTGGGAGGGCTTTGGCTAAGCTCACAAGGTTGCTATGTCAATACAAATGGCCAAGAGGGTGAGCATGAGCCAGCCATGGGGCTTAAATAGAAGCCCCCACGAAATAGAGCCGTTGGACTCCTCACTGCACTGAACACAGGCCGATCGGACGCTCCGGTCAGATTGACCGGACGCTCACCCTAGCATCTGGTCCTTAGATCTTCGCTACGTGTCTCCTGCTTCAAACGTTGTTCGCCCGATCTCAACGGTCAGAAGACGACCGGACACAGCAGCGAACAGTGACCGGACGCTGAACCCCAGCGTCTGGTCGTTTCTAGTAAGCTTCCAGAGATGGTTTTTTCGGACCGGACGCGTTCGGTCATGCTTGATCAGACACAGCCAGCGACCGGTCACACGGTGTCTTCCTCTGTGCTACCATGTCAACATGACCGGACACAGCTTGCCAGCGTCCGGTCGCTGAGCGACCCAGCGTCCGGTCGTTTGATCAATGCCAGCATCTTTGCTGTTACTACTGATCGGACGCACTGGTCCCTCTTAGACCAGCGTCTAGTCACCTTGTGACCAGCGAGACCAACCCCTTTTCACCTCTATCTTCTTCACCCTTGCTCAAATGTGCCGACCACCAAGTATATTACCTTGTGCACATGTGTTAGCATATTTTCACAAATGTTTTCAAGGGTGTTAGCACTCCACTAGGTCCTAAATGCATATGCGATGAGTTAGAACATCTAGTGGCACTTTGATAACCACATTTCGATACGAGTTTCATCCCTCTTAATAGTATGGCTATCAATCCTAAATGTGATCACACTCTGTAAGTGTCTTGATCACTAAAACAAAATGGCTCCTATCATTTATACTTTTGCCTTGAGCCTTTTGTTTTTCTCTTTCTTCTTTTCCAAGTTCAAGCATTTGATCATCACCATGCCATCACCATCGTCATGATCTTCGCCATTGCTTCATCACTTAGAGTAGTGCTACCTATCTCATAATCACTTTGATAAACTAGGTTAGCACTTAGGGTTTCATTAATTAACCAAAACCAAACTAGAGTTTTTAGACGGAATCTGAGTCGTTGGTAAACTGGGAAGTCAAAGTTTTTTCTTTCTTTTAAAAAAGAAGAGAGGACTGTGAGCTGGAAGTAGTGAATTCACAAAAAAAAGAGAGAGCATAGAAGTAGTACTGACTTTGGATGCCGGACAGGGATTTGCCAGACCGAGCTGTGTGGCGCCGGACAGGGATTTTTTAGCTTATAGTCTGGGGGAAGAAGATGGCTCCGAGTTGTGTGGCACACGCACACCTACGGTGGCTGGCGACTGGTGATCGAACACGCTTTGTTGTTTGACCTTGAAGCAACGAGGCTCCACCGGTGGCACATTTCGTCGAACGGGCGCCGTGCACTGCCTTGTGTTTTAGTGATGCCGTGACCGCCAGCACAGTCCGAGCGGGCATCAACATTTGCATGCTCACCATCGCCGGCATACCCACCTAGGCCTAGGCTCATGATTCCCTATGCACGCGCATCCCAACAGTGCTGTAGCCAGGCAGCGGTTCCCTCGCAATGCCCATGCCCCTGCGGCCCTTCCCGGCAGCCCCGCTTGCCGCTGCTACTTCTTGTTCCGCATCCCATCATCCACTGGCCGCTCGGCGCACTCTGCTCCTACTTTGTTTTTGCTTCGTCTCTCTAGCCAGCAAGGGTCGATAAACCATGGCCCTGCCTCTCTGCTATAGTTGGCCAAACGGGCTGCTCGGCATGACACGAGCAGGGCACGATGAGGCATGGCACTACGCGGCACGATAGGTTAGCCGTGTCGTGCCATGTAGTGCCGTCGTGCCTAAGTGTCGGCACAGGCATGGCACTAACAACCCTTATGTGTGCGGTGTCGTGCCACAGGACACGACGACACTGGAGTGCCCATGCCGGCCTAGGCACTATATGTGCCTAACCCCTCATTCAACTTAGAATCACAAGCATACTTCAAAAAAAATGAGAATGACAAGCAACTTAGATATATTCATTGAATTGAGATAACAAAATAACTCAAAGTCTCAAACACAGGCAGAGATAACAAAATAACATTTTATTGGGAGCTTTAGTGCAATGGCTGCCTTATTAAAAACATGTCTAGGTAAAACTCACCCTTGTGAGAAACCCTAGACAGGAAAAAAGAGTACAGCCCAGCTCTAATTATAAAGTTCATCAAAGTCCAGTCCATAATCCATAATATTACAGTCCCATTACATAAATGATAACTAATCAAGATAAAGTTCTTCAAATGCTTCTTCAAGCTCCTTGTCCTGCACCATGTGTTGCAGCCGAGCTTCAGTAGTCTCCCAATCTTGGATGCAGGTCAGCATCTCCACCATTTTAGGCTTTAGCTTCCTCCGCCGCTCCTCGATGATCCTGCTAGTCATACTAAAAGTGGATTCTAAAGATATGGTTAAAACAGGAACAGTTAAAATATCTTTAGCCATGATTGACAGCACTGGATATGTGAGTTTGTGTTGATACCACCAGACCAAGATGTTAAAATCATCATCTAAATGGTTCACAGTGCCGCAGTCTAAACAAGTTCAAAAACATTAGAACCTGAAGAACTTACAGCCTGTAGCAGGGCAGTTGCAGATGTATCTCTAGCCATGATTAGAGTAGCAACTGTAGTATGCATACCACCAGCACCACCAATATCACCATCATCATCATAAATCTCATCCCAAGCAGACCTTTTTTTACCCCATAGGTTAGGAGGGGCAGTCCTCCTCAACCTAATACCTCCATATTTCTCCTCATACTTATTGTAGACATCAGTAAGTCGAGCTCTAGTGCCAACTTGGTAAGCACTATAATCTGTACTAGTCAGGGTACCCAACCTCCTAAGCACTCTATTGAAACATTTCATTTTAGCTCTGGGTCTAGGATGAATGCAAAAGAATAAAGCAAATGTATGTCCCTGTAGTATTTATTATATTTGTCTATCATAAGTTGAACCACAGGTCTGATGTGATTATCATTAGCATAATTCTTTAGGTGCATAGCAATCTTAACAAGATAATGAATAATGAGTGGAGATGTAGGATAGTACATACCAGACAATGCAACTATAGCATCATAAAACAGTTCAAGAAATTTAAGCATTTTTCTGCCATAGCCCAATGGTCATCAGTTAAAAGCAACTGACCACCTTCAGCCCTAGGATATTGAGCATGGATGAAAGTAGTGAATGAGACCTTATATGGAAACAAATGCTTAAGCATTAGGTATGTTGAATTCCACCTAACTTCTATGTCTAGTTAAAACTTTCTAGGCCTAACACCAGTGGCAATGTAGTAACTTTTATATGCAGCAATTCTCTGGTTAGATGAGTTTAAGAAAGATATTGCAATTCTAAAATTTTCAATCAAAGGCTTAAGAGCAGTTAGGGCCTCCTTGACAATCAGATTGATAATGTGACATGCACAACGTTAATGCAAGAGCATACAATTAATTGCATTGTCTAAATCATCAATATCATTAGATGATGCATTGACCACAACTTAAATACCAAGATATTTAGAAAGAACAGGTCTAAATTTTTGCATGGCTAATACATTAGATGATGCATTGTCCAAAGTAACAGCAAATACTTTTCCAGTCAAACCATAATCAACAAGCACAAATGCAACAAGATCAGCAATGTTTTGTCCATTGTGGGAACAATCAATAAGCCTAAGACGAAACACTCTCTTCTCTAGTTGCCAATCAGAGTTTATGTAGTGAGCAACAGCACTAAGGTAGTCCTCTTTGGCATTACCAGACCAAATATCAGAGGTTAGACACTAGCAGAACTAACAGTCTCAACAAGCTTAGCCTTCCAATCAGTAAAGTATTTAAGCATGTCTCTAGTGGTGGTTTGCCTAGAGACTAAAATAAATTTAGGATTATGAGCAGTTCTAATGTATTCTTCAATTGCATATGATTCTCCCAAAGAGATAGGAACATCAAGCCTAGCAAGCAATCGAACTGGTTGAGTACAAGCAACAATAGGATAGCACTACCAATTACGCATACTACCATCAGGATTAAAAGAAATCTGTGATTGAGACATGCGAGTTTTTAACGCCTCCTAGGGCATTTATTCCTATGCCGGGTGAGAGGACCAATGCCACCACTAGAGTGCCCAGACTATTCCTTATAGCAATGGATGCACTTAGCTCCATACCTGACCTTCTTACCATTATCTATTTTAAAGAGTTTCTTGAAATCAAGCCACACTGCCAAGGTAGAGGGACCTGACCGCTTGCCGTTATTCTCTTCCCCGTGCACTGCTTGATCATCGCAGGGCTCGAGGATGATGGGAGCTTGAATGTTACGGCCAAACAGCTCCACGGCGTCCTCGCACAGGTCGTCCTCATCATCATCTCCGGCCAACCCGCACAACCGCCTCTCTTGGTTGGAACCGACCTCAACCATCTCGTCGTCGGATCCAGCCATCGCCACTCGTCGGCGCCCTAGTCCCTCAACGGCTTCAGACAAAACAGAGCAAGGGTTAGTAGAGATTGAGGGTTAGGGTTAGGGATTGAGCAAGGGTTAGGTTGACGGCAACTTACCTTCAAAGCCTGAGCACCAGAGTCACCGGCGAGGTCAACGAGGCATGGATCAGGCGAGGTCGACGACGAGGGACGGATCCGGCGAGGACAAAGCGAGATCAAGGGTTAGGGTTAGGGATTGTGCCAGTGCCGGCCAGCGGTGGCTCTAGAGGCCACCGGAGAGCGAGAAGAAGAGAGGAAGTCGGAGGCGAGAGAGGAGAGCGAGTCGCCGACACGGCGACGCGGCGACGCCGACTCGCCGAGAGAGGAGAGCGAGGAGAGAGAGGAGCGGGCGAGACAGCGCTATGGGGGAGAGCTGAGAGTGAGAGCAAATGAATTAGGGCGACGGAGCAAGACGCGGCCGGCCGACCAGGACGGGTTTTGTACCCCCTATTCCAACGGCCAGATCAAACGGTCCGATGGGAGCGAAGCCGGAGATCCAACGGTGTCGAGCCGTGCCGCTGCCGGGCCGGCCCATATAGTGTGGCGTGCCCGTGCTGGCACTACGGGCCAGAATGGCGGCCTAGGCACGGCATTAAGGCCGGGCCGTGCCAGGCACTGGCATGAAGGCCGTCGGGCTGGGCCGTTCCTGGGCCGTGCTACTTAGTGCCGTGCTTGGGTCGCCCGTAGTGCCCGGGCCAAATGGCCAACTATAACTATAGTAGTAGCGTCTGGACGGACCGATGGTGGACGCCACGTCCGTCCGCAGTGGACGAGACGGCCCTGCACATGGACGAGGCACGGAGCTCACGCCGGCTCGTCGCCACAGGCGGATCTCGAGCGAGGCCGCCCAACGTCAGCGTCCGCCTTGGCCTCCCGGCTGGCAGTGCTCGCCATCAGTGCCCGCTCCACCTCCGCGCGTGGCGCCGCCGCGGACGCCGCTGAGTTGGCCGTGGACATGCAAGAGGAAGGCCGTGCACCTTTGGATGAACTTGAGGAGAGCTCTGCGTGGCGTGGCGCATATTCAAGGAGCTGCTAGCTAGTTGTCCCCGTGTGGCGGAGATGGAGCTCGTCCGCTGCTTACGCCGGGGGCAGAGAACGAGAGAGAAAAGAATAAAATGCCAAATGCGCAGAGGATCCGTAAGATGGGAGAGAGAAACACGGCGAATGATTGGACAAATTTTTATCTAGACTCTAGTCCAAAATCATGCACCAGGAAACATAGTTTTTTTTGTAAGGTATCCAATGCTATTGAATTGTAGTAGTTTCTTATATTGGGAGTGCTCTTAGCGTAATTATTATTGTGAGTTCTTTTTTTTTAGGAATATTATTGTGAGTTCGTGACAAGGCTGACAGGAAAGCAGGCAGCGGAGACCGACGCATACAAAGAGCAGACAAGAAGGTTCACCAGGCCTCCAAGGAGAGAGCTACTACTCCTAGAGCTTGGTAGCAAAGGAAGAATGTGCAGCTGGCTGCAGATGCAGCAACCCAAGCTTGCAATTGGGTGCTGGTGGTGCCGTGCTGGGCTGGGTGGACACTGCAGAGTGACACACAACCGCCGGCGGCCGCAGTTGGGGTTCATCAGCACCTCCCGTTCGGTTCATTGCTTGTCGGCAATCGGCACGGCAGTTTCCAGCCTTGGCCTATGGCCTCCGCGTCGGTCGGAGCGCCGCTAGATCGCTTTCTTTCCTTTCAGGCTCCATCCGATTCGGTCGACGATTCCGGTGGTTCTCGTGTCGTCGCCGCTGGCATCCGCATCCCGGACCCGGAGCCGATGATTACCCGTGACGTAAGTGGCTCCGCGTTCAACTTCGTGACGCCTTTTATTTTAGCATGCCACACTGTTGGAGTTGTTCCAAATTCACTCCAGGATATAGGCCAGGCTTCTGACGGAGCGAAGCGGAGGCCCGTCGCCGGAGGCTTGGGCCGGAGCGTTTCGTGGAGACTTGATTCTCTTGTAAGCCGCCATAAGCGTGTAACCCAAAACTCTTGAGATAGTGAGATTGTTGCTGGCTGGTGCCCGTGGTTTTTCCCCTTCACATCGGAGGGGTTTTCCACGTTAAATCGTGTGTCTCCTCTGTGGCTTGATTCTTTACTTCATATTCTTATACGTCGTTCATAACACACACGATTCCGTTCCTCTTCGCTTGCGTCCTCGTTTCGCATGGGCATATGGCGTCTGAGAAGTGCGACGCGACTACTCCTACTCCTTGTCTCCAGTCAGAAAATAAAACCAGATGATGTAACGGTGGTTCCACACGGAGCTAAATCGCTATCTAGCCAACGGGGTTTTTGGTAGGAGATGTGTGTTTTCTTGGCACCGACAAAAGAGCAGGCAACACCGCAACACCCAAACCTAAAGACTTAAAGAGGGATGCATGCAAAAGAAACGAATGTGTGGTTTACAGCGCGCTGCGTGCAGAGCAAGTGGTGAGCAGGAGTATACTTAAAGAGGGATGCATGCAAAAGAAACGAATGTGTGGTTTACAGCGCGCTGCGTGCAGAGCAAGTGGTGAGCAGGAGTATAGTGCTCCCGTGGCCCAAAAACCTAGGTCTCCGCTCTGCTCTGCTCTTCGAGTGGTCCATAGTAGTAGTCGAAGGAACCAGCAAGTCGAGATCCCTCGTGGACTCCTGATTGGTTCGCTGATTCGTTGCGAGAGTAAAACGCTGTATGATAGCGGATAAGCCCAGTCAAGCTAAACTTATCAAAAAAATAAAATAAAAAAGGAGGGTGGGTACTGGGCTGCCTGTCGTGCGTGATTAATGCCAACCGGAATAGTAAACGCGCGCACTTGTCGCTCCACTTTACAGTAATCCACTTTGTTTTCTTCAGACTGAAGCGAACAGCGTTTACAGGAAGCATGAAGCATTCATGTGATCCTGTCTTCAGGCTACGGCATGTGGCAAGAGCCAACAACTCAACTGGACGATGCGCAAGCCCAAAGAACGAACTGTCTGTCTGCCAGGCTGAACCCAGATTTGCGACTTGGGCGAGTTCAGTAATAAGCATACCGCAACAGGCAGTGTTCGTTCCTGCGTCTGCTTTGTAGTAGTAGTAGTAGTAAAACGCACGAGCTCTTCAAGTTCCTTCGCTGCTCCGTCCACTGAAGGCTCTGCGTCGGAATGATTGATCATGGATGTAAAACGGCACGAGTAGTGGCAGTGCTCCTACTTGGCAACCCCACCCATGATTCTGCTCTGCTTAGGAATTGGAAGTTGGGACTGAAGCCCCAGCCAGTTGAGGCTGACAGCTCCCCTCTCATGATTAGGGGGCGGGGGGCCTTGTTTATTACTCACCATAGGACAGCCACTAATTATTCTGAGATGGTGTCCCATTAAGCCCAAACGACAGTGGCCGCCCGCACCGCCCGGATACGAGCTGATGAAACGAACCACCGTCTCGTCGTCGCACCGACACGGCGACACCGCAGGCGTCCCTGTCCCCGTCGCCGTCGTCGCATCGCGTTTGGCCGCGACCTCACGTAATCACATCGGCCACACACGCCTTCAGGCTTCTGTCGGTTTAGTGCCATTATTGGAAGTAGCAGTTCAGAAAAAAGGAGCAACGTCGTATTCAGATTTCAGAGTTTGAGACACCGACATGCCCCTCGCCACGTGGAGTAAAGAATTAAAGAAAGGGAAACGAGAACAAGGAAGCATGTGAATATATATCAGGGCATTTTGCTCTTGTATGATGAGCATGAGATCGGTAACACCACACCACACACCACTACAAAAGCTGGTGTTTACTTGTGGCCACCAAACATGTGCCTGGCCTAGGCTGCTGCAAACCGAAGCTTCCGTTCAGTTCAGACTTCAGACTTCCACATTCCACATGTACTGTAGGTAACAAAATTCTCAAGAACGGTCACTGAAGCTTCTGTTCGATCTCACACAGTTTCAAACCAATACTTTATACTACATGCTCCATCCGTCCCTTTCTAATTGTCGTTTTCGCTCCATGAGAAACAATTTTGACTAAATATATATAAAAAATATTAATATATACGGTACATAATTAATATCATTAGATAAATAGTAATGCTACCATTAAGACGTCCGGAAGGCCGGACAGGTTACTTCACTCACTGTCGCATTTGCCGCTTGCCTAAAAAAACACGCCTCGCCTAACAAAATCAACTCCCGCAAGCCTCGCTCCGCTCCGCTATGCTCCCGCCCTTACCCCATCCGTGCTCCTCATCCCCTCCACGCAGTGCACCAACGCCCAGTGTCCTCCCCCACCGAGCGCCCCCAACGCTCGTAGATCCGACGGCCCTCTCCCACACCCCGGCGAGATCCAAGGAGTAAGATCCACTCACCTTCGGCGAGATCTATGGAGGTAGTGCCGCGGTGTTGCAGGGAAGTGTGCGGGTCTCGTCCACTCCGGCGCAGCGCCCTCCCCACCCCCAGCGGGCCCTTCTCTCACCACGGCGGCCATGGCGCTCCTCGCCCCCATCCCCCACCGTCGCCGCCGAACCAAGCCCAGCACTGGTTGCGCTGGTTGCGGTGGTGCTCGGGCGTCGCCGCTTGTCGCCGGCCCAGACTTCCCCCTATATTGCAAATGTATGGTTAAGGTGTTTCAGTCATTTCAAAGGTATGTTGCAGTTATTTTTTATAGATGTTACGAAAGTAGATCGGGCGGATGTTGCACATGTTGCAAATGTATGGTTCAGGTGTTTCAATCGTTTCAAAAGTATATTGCAGTTTGTTTTTTATGGATGTTACGAAAGTAGATCAGGCGGATGTTGCACATGTTTCATATGTTGCAAGTGTTTCAGAAGCATGTTGCAAGAATTTGTTCAAAATGTTTCATCTATTTCCAGACGTATGTTGCAATCGTTTTTGTCTGGATGTTGCATATTTTTTCACACATATGTTGCAGCGGTATGTTCCAATCGTATCGTTGTTTCAGTCTTATGTTGCAGTAAGTGTTTTTCATGTTGCAATTATTTTTATCTGGATGTTGCATATGTTTCATACACATGTTGCAAGCGTATGTCCCAAATATTTCATCTATTTCAAATGTATGTTGCATTCGAGTGTTTCATGTTGCAAGTGCAGACCGCCAGCGTTGGTGTCCATGAGGGTGGGTAGGGCCAAGCCACAGCTATCGACGCGTGGAGGAGGCGCAGGCCGCCGTTGCCGGTGTGGGGAGGAGGCACAAGCCGCGCATTGCTATTGTGGAAGAGGCCGTGGCGAGTCTTCCGGGTGGCCTAGAAGAGACGGGCGCCGCGCCGGTGTGGAAGAGGCGGGAGCGAGTCATCCGAGCTACGTGGGCAGCAGATGTATAGCGTGCAATTCAGATGCGAGTGCGGGAAACGGAGCTGGCGCGAGCGGCATGCAAATTTGAGTGGACAGGGCAGAGCCGTCGCGGACGTCCGGACATCCAGACGCTAGTGCTACCGTTAGATATATCGTTGAATCTATTTTCTTAATAAATTTATTTAGAGATACAAATATTACTAATATTCTTTTATAAATCTAATCAAACTTACGGACCGGAGTAGCGCGGCAGTCTGAGCAGGGAGAAACCTTCAATCTCTAATATGTTTGTCACATTGTCTGAATGTGTTGTGTCCCACGGAAAACCTCCTAATAACCCAGCATACCATTGAGAATGAGTTGGTTGGTAGTGTTGGGCGCATTGACACCGTGAGAGGTGGAGGAAAGGAATCCTGTTCGCAGAAGAAAAAGGCCGAAAGGGCACAACAGTGACAACAGTGCTCTTGTCAGTACATCATCACATGAATGAACCTCTCTGCTTCGGCTCCGTTTCTTGGATCACCACATTCCAGCTCTTTTCGCTTTTGTTATTCGCACTAAAACAGAGGTGATCACATTCTGAAATTCCTCAAAAGAATTCTCCTCTCTCTCCCTCTCTTACTTTCAAGCTGGACCAAAACAAACTCTAGTCTAGGGGGGGAAAAGGGCACATCAACAGCTCGGTTTTAGAAAGGCAGGGACATGCTTACTTGCAAGCATTGCAAAACTAGCAAGGCATCATCAAGGAGCCACAAAACCGTACCCGTGCAGTTCATGGACGGTAATCGCGCCACTAATGAGGAGCAAAACGAACAGCAGAGTCACTCGGGATAGGACAGAAATGGCAGCTAGCTCCAGTCCTACCTGGCTATGGCTGGCTCTCCCCTCCCCCTCCCCCTTCCCCTTCCCCTTTCAGTGCAGTGCAGTGCACCTCCCCTCTTTGGCTTGAGGAGAGGGAGAGCACGGTAGAGTGAGGAGAGAAGTGGCACGTAACGTGGGCCCCACCTCCAGCCTCTTTTTCCTCACCTCATCACCAGCTGCCACTGCCACCCCACCCCCATGGTCTCGTTATCTTTTACTCCATCCATCCCCATAAACGCACCACCTTTTATATAGCACTCACTCAACCACACCCCTCCATTCCTCCACCGTCCTGCTCGGCTTCTGGTCTCATCACTCCCCTGCTCCCGCTCAGGTCAAGGTCAGACTCCTACTCTCCTCCCCGTTGTCCCGCCTCTGACAGATTTCATGTTCTGACAGATTTCATTTGATTCAAGATCCATATTCATCGCCTAGATGTTCATTTGATTCATTGCCGATAAAGAGCACCATTTACGAGACGAATCTTTTAAGCCTAATTCGTCCATGATTTGACATCGTGTTGTTACAGTAAACATGTGCTAATGACGGATTAATTAGGCTTAAAAAATTCGTCTCGTAAATTAGTCTCCATCTATGTAATTGGTTTTGTAATTAATCTATATTTAATATTCTTTATTAGTATCTAAACATTCGATGTGACATGAATTTTAGGAGCGACTAAAGAACTAAACACCCCCTTTGTTATTTGCACTAAAACAGAGGTGATCACGTTCTGAAATTCCTCAAAAGAATTCTCTCTCTCTCTTACTTTCAAGCTGGACCAAAACAAACTCTAGTCTAGGGGAAAAAAGGGCACATCAACGGCTCGGTTTTAGCACACTGATCGCTTGATCGTATCAGCCATACTTATCAAACATGATACAGTATTTTTCTCTTATAACAAAACAACATCAGCCGGCTTATAAGCCAAAAAAACGATGAAGCGAACAGGTTGAAAGTATTGCAAAGCTAGCAAGGCATCGTCAAGGAGCCACAAAACCGTACCCGTGCAGTTCATGGACGGTAATCGCGCCACTAATGAGGAGCAAAACGAACAGCAGAGTCACTCGGGATAGGACAGAAATGGCAGCTAGCTCCACTCCTACCTGGCTATGGCTGGCTCTCCCCTTCCCCTTTCAGTGCAGTGCAGTGCACCTCCCCTCTTTGGCTTGAGGAGAGGGAGAGCACGATAGAGTGAGGAGAGAAGTGGCACGTCACGTGGGCCCCACCTACAGCCTCTTTTCCCTCACCTCATCACCAGCTGCCACCGCCACCCCACCCCCATGGTCTCGTTATCTTTTACTCCATCCATCCCCACAACGCACCACCTTTTATATAGCACACTCACTCAACCACACCCCCTCCATTCCTCCACCGTCCTGCTCGGCTTCTGGCCTCATCACTCCCCTGCTCCCGCTCAGGTCAAGGTCAGACTCCTACTCTCCTCCCCGTTGTCCCGCCTCTCTCTCTCGCTCTGCAATCAAATTCCATCCATGCCGCAATGCTCAAAGCTGGTGCCTTTCTTGGCCTCCATCTCCAAGTGCTGCAATTTCGGAGGGGTTTTTTTTTTTCTGCTAGTAGATCAGAGGCGCTTAGATTCACTGCGCCGTGCTAGTGGCCTAGTGCGGCTGCAGCTGCATTTGGATCTGCCTCCTCGGTTCCTGACCCGAGGAAGAACAGATCTTCCTGGTGTTCTGTGTTCCGTTTCCTTCAAGCTGACGCAAATGTCTACGAAATTTTGACATATATAGATTTCTGCTGCGTCGTTCAGTTTCGTGGCCGGTTACTTGCTTCTTCAGATTCCGTGATTTCAGCCGAGAAGCCGACAGGAGCTCAAACAACAGGCCGTCTGCTACCTGTCGGCCGTCAGAAGGCCGATGGGTCCAGGCATCCGACAGGAGCCAAAGCCCCCGCACACGCTCTGTCACCCCCTCCCAGGCGCCGTGCCGCCGCCGCCCCCCACCCGGCCCGCGGGCTGCTCGGCGGCGGCTGTGAAGGTAACGTTTTTTTTAAAATTTTAGATTTTCTTTTTTTAGTTACTTTATTAGTTAGTTTAGTTAGTTAGTTTAGTTTTAGGGTTAGTTTAGTTGTAGATTAGAGTTTGTTTTAGGGTTAGGGTTAGTTTAGTTTGATTTAGTTTTTTTAGTTAGTTTGATTTAGTTTTTTTTAGTTAGTTTAATTTAGTTTAGTTAGATTACTTAGTATATTTAGTTAGTTTAGTTAATTAGATTAGTTAGTTAGTTTAGTTTTAGGGTCTTTTTTTAGGGTCAATTTTAGTTGTAGATTAGGGTTTGTTTTAGGGTTAGGGTTAGTTTAGTTTGATTTTGTTTTTTTAGTTAGTTTAATTTAGTTTAGTTAGATTACTTAGTATATTTAGTTAGTTTAGTTAATTAGATTAGTCAGTATAGTTTTAGGGTCAGATTTTTAGGGTTAGTTTTAGTTGTAGATTAGGGTTTGTAAGATTCTCTAAGTTTGTAGGATTCTCTAAGTTGTGGTGTATGTTATATGTCCGAAAAAGGAGATCAAATATGTTTAGTGTTGCTCGAAAAGTGGTAAAGTTTTTTGCGTGGTAATGGTTGTGTTTGGGAAAGGTATTTAGTGCTAAGACAGCATAAAATAGTGTAGTCTAGGACCTGTAGCCCCTCCAGCGACCGACAGGATGGTATACCTGCAATAAATGAATAACAACTTCTAGATTTGCAATGATCATTTAAAACAAATATTATTTAAAAAAATTCTGCAAATGATCGCATGTTGCGCTGTTCTTCGGGGCAAGAAAGAAGCAACCAAGAGTGATTGACAGAATCTTTGTTTGGTCAACTGGCAAGACAATCTTTCTTTTTTTCTAAACAAAAGAGGACATTATATGCTCTATATATATATATATGGAAAATTTTTCCAACTCCTAGGGAGTAGTTACTCCCACGTAGTGTGGGTTCTCTTCTCTGCACACGAGATGGACGTCAGGTTGATTAGCGGATTACATGAGTGGACCCGTTAAGAAAATAAATCAGTCCTATTTTTTAGCTATTGCTAATGGATCCCACCGATATAGCTCATTTATTCGCGATGTCTACCAGCGTCGAAGAGACAGAGGCCAGCCCGTGCGGGAGGCGTGCCTGGCGGCGGTGGCCCGACCGGCAGCGCGTAGCCACCCACTCCAACGGCGGCCCACCTGGATCTTGGTGCGGCCTCCACATCAAGCGACAACATCTTCGACGTCGGCGCCGGCCGTGCTCGTGACCGCGCGCCTCCGACTCCAATGGCGGCGGCGGCGGCTGGCTCCCAACACCACCGATGGCCTTGGTGGCGCACGGCCTGACCCGCAAGCACGGCATCAGCCACGCCACGCTCCTTCACCGACCGACGGCGCGCGGCCCCGCCATTTCCCTAACCCACGGCGGCGTGATGTCGCTCCCCTTCCCTGACCTTCGGCGAGGCTCGGCAAGGGCCGTGACGGGAAGGCTAGGGCAGCGAGGTTGGGAGATCGCACGTCCTCTCCGTCGACATCCTCCCCCAGCGGCAGTGCGGCACCGGAGCAGCATGGAGGTAGGGCACTGCTGCGGCCGGCCTATGGCTTTGGATTGCTCAGAAATAGGTTGCCCGCTGGCTGGGTTGCACACTTGTTGCCTGCCTTACTGCCGTGTCCGCGGCCCATGAGACATGCGACGGTGGCAGCGGGTTCGCTCAGCTCTGGTAGGTGGCCATGGCGTGCCTACTGGCCTATAATTGAAGATCCTGGTGCGGCGTTCATTCACTGGTGCATTAAAGCGATAGTCTCGCACGTATATCAATGAACACTGTGTCTTTGCTTCATCTCGCGTAGATTTACTCTTTACTTTTTTTTAGTGTCTCTCGCTGCCACATCAGCTAATGTTTTAGGATTGCTATTGAGGACGCCGTGCTACTACGGTCATAGATGCATTGATTTGTGCGCCAATTAATGTAGTAGAAGATTAGTAGTGCTAATTGACATATTTTTTATTTTAGAGGCTTAAACGTTCATGCCTTTGTTTCGAAGCGAAATAGTAATTTTGCTTTGATTTTTAATCTTTGGGATTTTAACCCTGCATTTTCAAATTGAAGAAAGAGTTTTCTCTTATTTCGTGAAGTCCTCTTATTAAGGGTACTAACTTTTGTGAAAAAAGACAAGTTTAGTCATGCAATTTTGCCCCTATTTTATTAGAGGTCTTATAATTTTATCCTTATTTTGGAATCAAATGTTGAGGCTATATTTTGACATATTTGACAAGGATTTCAACGACAAACTTGAGACAATTTGTGTACATTTTAAATCTGGACGGAACTTGACACTTTTTTTTACCGTGTCCACCAATTCAGAGCAAACACAGAGAGGCCATGGTGCAGCCCGGCCCCATGAAATTGGGGCTGCCCTTGATCCCTAGCACCTTGTCGCTCCACTCGCCAGAGAAGATGTTAGTTTCAAGTCTCAGTGATCGTTGCACGCTCGTGAAGACACCGGCACCTTGGCCAGCACGACGTTGAAGCTCGGAATGATAGAAGAAGAACTCATGTAGGGCCTGTTTGGTTCGAAGACGGGACAACTTGCTTGGCAAAAAGTGTTGTCTAGAAGTGGCTTGAAAATTTGACGAAATCTGCCTGACCAGGTAAACTTAAGAATGGTCTGTTTGGTTGAAAGCATGTGCCTAAGAAAGTTAATAGTAGAAAACTTTCTAACTTATATCTAATTGATTTTGTTATACACTTTGATTATACCATTAAATGGTAATACATCAATTAATCTAGCAAGAAACATATTTGGATCAGATATTTTTTTCAAAAAAAATTGCGAAGCATTTAATCTAGTCATGTCAAAAAAATGCAAGAAAATTGTGATAAAGTTGTATAATATTGTGATGTGTATATATTCTAATATTAACGTCGTCTAAAAGCTAACACAGGTTGCTTTATCTTCTATTTATATATGTCTCCTTGTCTCCCGATCATGATGGCGCAGGGTCACTAGCCTAGGCAATCACGCTGCAACGTCCTGGCAGTCGATTTTGATAGCCTGGCCACAGGCAGCTGTTGCCTCGCAGGCAACTTTTTAGGGCTCCAAGCAAACACGATACAGGCAGGGTCCAGGCAACAGTTTTTTTCAGGCAATCTCAGCCGAGGCTCATAACCAAACAAGCCCCGTGTCACTTGACTCTGCGCGCGTAAGACGCGTGCTGCCTTTCTCCACGCCTGGCCTCGCGAGCTCATCTGACCGCCTTGTGTCTGTGTGTGCCCCAGCTCATCTACCCGTCAGACGAGCCTAGCCGGCTGACCGCCATGCGCATCCGCCGGGTGAGCCCACCCGGCCGTGCGAGGGAGCGCTGCGCCGCCTCGGATTCTCAACCCGGCCATTCCAGTCCTCTAGCCATCCAGCGCCATCGCGGAGACGCTCTCCAGGACGGGACCTGTCGGCCAGCGGAAGGTCGACAGGAACTAAAACATCAGGCCCCCACGCGCTCTCTCTCTCGCTCGCAGGCGCCGGTGCGCTGCCCTTAATAAATGAAATTATGAAGAAAAAAAAAACCATCCCCAGTCTAACCAACATTGGCTAACGCTACAGTATGATGACACTACTTCACTGTCCATTGCTACTACAACTAATTCAGATACTAGGCCAATCATTTGATCAATGCAATTTTTATAGACTGAACCTGTGAATCACTTAATTTTCATAGGTGCAAGATTATTTATGAAGTTACTGTTTCAATTTCTACTTGTTCAGATGGAGGACCCAGGAAATCTCATCAAGCTGTATACAGACTGGCATCTTTGGGTCTACCATTTGAGAATACCATCAAAGGTACTCCAGATTTCAAGAGTCTGCTACCTGCTATCCATCTTTGTGATTTTACAATAGTCCAGATACAGTGTACTTGCCACATATCGGCAGCCCAGAAGGGATGGCCGATAGGGTCCTTTCGGCCAGCGGAAGGCCGACAGGCTCTCTCCCCCTCACAGGCGCCGGTGCGCTGTTGTTGCTGGTAAGAAACCACCTTTTTTCTTAGAATATCTAGAGCTATGAAGAAGTACAGTTTCTCTGGGTTTCTCCTTGCTTCTTGATTCTTTTTAAGTTTGTCGTAGAATCTAGACATATCTTTTTTATATGCATCAGTTACTTCTTCCTTCTCTTCAGATATTATTTTGGGAATAGCCCTTGGTTTCACGGTGGCTTTCTTTGCCGGCGGGTCTGGTTCTTCGTTTGCGGGGCTGGCCTCTTGCTAGTACTTGGCTTCTTGGTAGGCGGGGGTGGGGGAGGTGTTGGAGACCTTCTTGGAGGTGGTGGCAGCGGCGTTGGAGACCTCCTTGGAGGTGGCGGCTGTGGCATTGGAGACCTCCTTGGAGATGGTGTGGATGCAGCCTCGCCTTCCAACACATTGTCATCGTACAGAGCACTATGATGATCTGGCGATTGAACAATTGGATTTAGGTTGGGGGAGGATTTGCTACAAAAAAAGGAAAGACATATTATTATGAGCAGATTGTTAATTATTTAAGCCAATATAAATTAATGATGTAGTGTTTTCATCCGCACCTATGGTGAGGTAGTTCAGGAGGAGGTGGAGGCAACATCCCGGGAATGATGATGTAGCGCTTGTGCCATAGAATGAATGTCTTCTCTGCTTCTCCTAGAGTCTTCTCGCCATCACCTCCAGGAATGTCAAGAGGCAAATCACTAAAACCTTTTTCAGCTTTATCTATCGAGATGGTAGCATATCCTTCTTGGATTATATTCCCATGAATCCTTGGTGTCTTGGTTTGGTCGATAGGATTAACAAGACCGATAGCCACCTTGATTGTGGAATTCCCCTTCGGAATGTGTAGCTCACACGATGTACAAGGTTCAGTGACATCATCCACAGGGAAGCACAGTCCTGTGTCCCCTTGATTTGGTATCTTTGTGGAAGCGCAGCTGCTTTTCAACTGAACAGATTAGCTAATGTTGATTCCTGGCTCTGATGCCTGCTTGCTTGCACTCACTGCTATTTGCACTTGCCTTCTGATTTCCTCCTGCATTCTCGCTTCAAGGTTTTTTCCCGCTCCTATGCTTCACGCACCGCTTCCTCCAACCTCTGGAGCCGTTGTGCCTCTTCTTCCTTCTTTCTCTGACGGCTTCTGTAGGAAGGTCTGTCCTGAGGGAATCCATGCTCCCACGAGACACTTCCTTTGCCTCTAGTTTGGCCACCATGTTCAATAGTCCCGATGGCATATGTCAGTTCATCCTTCTCTCTATTAGGCCTAAACACACAACTAGCAGTAGCTCTCTGAGCATAAAACAATCTTTATGCTGCTTCTTGTAGTCTTGCGCCATAAACGCACTTTCCTGTCTCCTAGTCCAATGTTCCCCCATGAGTGAAAAACCAATTCTTTGCACGCTCTCCCCACTCGAGTGATTCTGGTGTGATACCCTTGGTAAGAAGGTCTGCTTCCATTTTGTTCCACTTCTTAATGGTAGTCGGGTAGCCACCTGATCCCAAGTTATGGTGGTATGTCTTCTGTTGGGCATTACGTTGGTTCTTTATCACCCGACTCACACCCTCTTCCGACGTCTTGTACTATACAAACTCATCCCAATAGGGCCTCTGCTTTAAGATCGGGCCTAGGACAGTAAAATCTGGTGCTATGTTCTTCTTGACATACGTCGTGTATAGGTGTTTCTTCCAAGTCTAAAACTGGGTGGCCATCTTCTTCATTGCCCAATCCCTAACTCGCTCCTTCGATTCATCACCATCTATTATATCATCATAACCATCTGTTTGGAGCGTGAAATGTTCCAAGACATCATTCCAAATTAACGTCTTGTCACGATCGGAGACAAAACTGATATGAGGAGCATTGGTCTTCTTCTTCCATTCGTGGGTACTGATCAGGAGCCGGTCCCGTACAAGGTAACCACAGTGGTGCACGAATTTCATTTTATTTGCCCCCCCCGGTTCACCTGTATCCACATTGAACTCTGAGATGATGAAGCGGCGCTCCAATGGCTTTTTGGGACCTCGAACATTTTTACTCTTCGTTGTAGTTGTTGATGTCGATCCAGAGGGCTACAAAACATAAACATTATTTTTAATGTCATGAGCACACATAAGACATATGATAATATATATAGCTAATAATAAAAATATATACTTGGCCAATATGTTGTTGCTCATTTTGTTCAAGAGCTAAGTACTGACTCCCGTCATCTGCATCCTCTTGCACGTTATTTTTAGCACCATCATCGCTGGCAACTTGAGTGCCAGTGTTGATCAAATTCATCATCAACTCCTCCTCATCCATGTTTCTCGGGTCGGCCATCTAGCTTCAAAAAACAAAACCAATATATAGTATGTCAAATCTTTACTTACATGCATAAAATCTACGAATAATATGCATTATTAAATCTTGCCCCTCGGTCACGGACGCAATTCGCCACACTAGGGCGAACTGCGTCGGTACTAGGGTGAATTAGGGCTATACATAAATGGCCAAGGGCGAATTGCGTCGATGACTAGGGCGAACCACGTCGGTGACATCAACAACGCGGTTCACCCTAGTCACCGACACAATTCGCCCTAGTGTGATTGTTTAGCGTTAACGATAACGATAATACGAATGTTGATCGACTAGGCCGCGAGAGAGGACGGTGTGATGAGACTGGCGGTGCTCCACATACTCCACCGTATATATGTTTGTACACATGGATGAACGAGGGCGGCGGTGCTCCACCGTATAAACCCTAAACCCTAGGGCGAACGAGGGCGGCGGTGCTCCGCCGTATACATAGAAACACATGGCGCTTATATACCAAGGGATGTATACATATGTGTGGGGGGTACGACCCCAGATACCCACGGCAGGCCACATGGGCTATGCCTCCAGGGGCGGCCCAGCCCACGAGAAGGAGTCTTGCGGGGCACGATGCTGCTCGGCGACCCCCGCAAGGCACAGGAAGGATATCCTAAAGATGTTACGAGATCTGATAGGATACGTACGATCCCATGTTTCTTGTAATCTGTTATTACTTTCCGGTTATCTCTCAGATCTAACCGACTTGTAACCTTGCCCCCTGGACTATATAAGGCGGGCAGGGACCCCCTACGAAATCACGGCAAATCATACGATAGCTAATACAAACCAATAGACCACAGGAGTAAGGTATTACGTCATACTGACGGCCTGAAACTGTATAACTCATGTGTCTCTGTTGCCTTCTTGTTCTTGATTACACGCTCCTCTGCCGATCAATCTACCATCGCGGGATACCCCTCGGTGGATTGCCGACGATATTCTATCGACAGTTGGTGTGCTAGGTAGGGGTGTGCATGATGTTTCCTTGTCGAACAAGATGGCTTTTTCCGCAGACTCTTCATTCCTCCCATAGCTCGGCCAGATCTTCACGGTCGGATCCATCACATGGGTCATCAACGCCGATGGAGTTGGAGAGCTTCTCGAGCCGGTGCAGATCTATTCTGCGTCGACCACCCTCGCACCTGCAACTACAGATCCAATCTCGGAGCCACTTCTGGGGTCGACTTCATCAGCCACTCGCCGCTCGCTTCCTCGCTACCGGAGGAGGCACATCAACAATGACGATCTGATCGAGTCTATGGATCGGGTCGGCCTAAAACTCACCGATTGCCTCTCCATTGCTGAGTCGGCTTTGGACACCCTTGTTCAGCACCGACCACCTTCCGATCCTGATCTATCAGTGTTTAGTGCTCGGGAAACCTCAGGGCTCGCTGCCCTGCCCTTCGGGCTCACCAACACCGCCGCTACGTATCAGGACGCCCTGAGGGGCAAATTCACCGACCAGCTTGCCGACCAGCTTCCACCAACCATCAACATGCTGCACGCCAGCCGGGGTCCCAGAGCATCCCTCCAAACTATCCTTGAGGGAAATCTGGACTCCGAGTCTCAAGGCTCCACTGAGCCCCTCGCCGAGACCTTCACCAAGCAACCTCCTCTCCTGCCTTTCTGGGGTGGCGCAATCTTCAACGTCAGTATCGATAGCCCCCCTCGGAACGACAAAACAGATGAGGAACGCACCGCCCGTGAAAATAGGAACGCCAACCATGCGTAGCGATGTGATAATGAACGCGCCATTGCGATGGCCGAGGCCGCTCGTGATAACCAGTTTGATTCACAAGGAAGGCCCCTCCATCGCAACCTCAACGAAGAATTCCTCCGTGTTGACGGCCACGACGTTTTCAAGACGCCGAGCGCCAATCTGGCCATGGCCGCCAATGAACTTGCTCACCTACCGCAGACGCCCGAGCTCGCCAAAGTCGCCGCTATGCTTAAAGCGGCACACTGTCAAGTTAATGAGATCCAAGAAGTTTAGAGACCTTCATGCTCCATGAGCATGATCCGCTGATCAGCCGATCCTAGATCTAATCGCCGCCCCAGTCAAAGCCACTTCGCCGACCAGTCATTACCTCCCTAGGGGGGAGTCGGAGGCCACCACGCCGAGCATCATCGCTAGCACGACCAAGAGGTCGAACAGGACGCCCGAGTGCACCTCAGTAACCTTCGGGATGCACGACGGCGTATTGATCAACGATGTTTTGGGCGCCATGAAGATGAAGTTCGACGTCGCCAGGAGTACGAGCAAGAGTACGGCAACCCAGACTTAGCTCTAGAGCCGATCGCCGCCGGCACTACTACCGATGTTAGCCCTGACAGCCCGGAAGGGCCCCCAGCTTTCACCAGGGTGCTCCGAACACTCCAGTGGCCCCGTGGCTTCAAAATCACCGGGGTCGAGCCCTATGAAGGGAGGATGAATCCAACCCAGTGGCTGCAGGCTTACGCCACCATCGTCCGCGCCATCGGAGGAGACACCAATGTCCTGGCAAACTATCTCCCCGTCATGCTCACGCGAGCTGCCATGAGCTGGTTCACAAGCCTTGCCCCGGACTCCATCGGATCTTGGGAAGATCTGAAAAGAGTTTTCACCGACAACTACATGGCCACATGCAGGCGGCCGAGAACCAAGCACGATCTCAACCACATCACCCAAAAGCCGTCCGAACTACTCCGTAGCTACATCAGATGCTTCTCCGAGATGAGGAATTCTATTCCCAACATCACGGAAGCCGAAGTCATCACCACCTTCATCCGAGGACTTCATCACCGAGAACTCCATTCTAAGTTCAACAGGAAGCCACCTACCAGAATCAGCGAGATGATCACAACTGCCAACCAATACGCCGACACTGAGGAAGCAGAGGTGCGTTTTCATGAAGATACAGGCACTAATCGCCCGCCTTGCCGCCACAATGACCGCAATGACGACCGGTAGCACAACGATCGCTGCCACGACGACCGCAACGACGACCGACAGCACAACGGTCGCCGCTACGATGATCGTAGTTTCCATCGGGACAGCGGACGAGATCGGCCAGATGGATACAAAGTTGGTCAGAATCACCGCCGCCGACCAGATCACTTTGTTGCCAACGTCAATGAGCCACGCGCAAAGCGCAACTACGATGAGCAGTACAAGAAGATCCTTGACGGACCGTGCCCCCTGCACAAGAATGCCAAACACAAGATGAAGGACTGCCTTGGTTTGGCTAAGGAGTTCTAGGAGAAAAAGTACAACGACGACAATGGTGGGAACGGAGGACGCCGACCTCCTGGGGATAATAATAATGCCTTCCAGGACCACGACAAGGTGGTCGCCACCATCTTCGGGGGTTTCACCTCCAACGAGAGCAGAAGGGAACGGAAGCTCGCCGCTCGACGAGTGCTCGCCGTCGTTTCAGAAGAAACCACCGCCAACCCCAGCTATCGCCCGTGGTCCGAAGTCTCCATCACCTTCAGCAGGGCCGACCAGTGGGCGGACATAACCTACACAGGGCGTTTTCCGCTCATCCTTGAGCGACTGTCTAGAAGATGCTCTTCAGAAAAGTCCTCATCGACGGTGGGAGCGCTTTGAATCTACTCTTCGCCGGGGCCCTAAGGGAGCTCGGCCTCGTGATGTGGACATCGCCACGCTGGACACACCGACGCCATGGTCTTCCCCAAGTTCCAATTCGTTCCCAACTCAGCTGCCACGTCGCCCTCGGATTTAGCAGACACGTCGTCACTGTTTCGGTCATAACTTCCTCATACGACAACGAAACGGGCCGTTCTTGGATGCATTGGAAAGGGGACGACGACGCCGTCGTTTTGGATCTGGTCCCAGCTCCAGAAGGTTCGTGGATCATTCTGTGTGACCACGGCAAGGTGCTGCATCACCTATTTGGGCCAACTTGGCCATGTATCGTGTTGGGCCTTAAGCCCAAGTTGTGGGTGCCCAACCCCTGGCCGTCCCCAACCCTAGGTCGAGTCTTAGACTATAAACACAGCCGCCGCCGCTGCTACACAATTGGGTTTTGTTTAGAGTTTAGTTTTCCATCGAGAAACTAAATCGTTCATTGTAACTGTGGTGACAAATCCTTTTACAGTGATCCAGGGCCCCCGTTCTTGATCTCCTCCACTGTGTCGATTAGTCCTTTGGAACCGAGTTCTTGAATCCTTTATTGATATTCGCGTCATTCATATTTGCAATTTCAGATTGCGTGTTTTACCTTCTTGCTTGTGCTCTTCAATTCGCTTGCAGGAAAAGCCTTCTTGGCGAGGTCAATCAAGTTGTGCTTGGTTGATAACCAACGGAGCAGTGGTGTAACGGTTGCAGGGTTCGAATCGTGTCTGATTTGAAGCCGGATCGCCAACGTCGAGATCTCCACAAATCGAACTTACCGGCTACCTCTCGGAAGATCGGGCCTGTACTCATCACCTCGGGCCAATAGATCTCACGCCTTCAGACTCCTCCTTCTGGGGCGTGGTACCTAGAAGGGCATCTAGACCGCTTGGGGAGATTACCCTACCAATACAGTTCGGCATGGCAACCAACTACCGAGTGGAGCATATCAACTTCTACGTCGCAGACTTCGACACTGCCTATCATGCCAATACAGTTCATGGCCGTTCCGCACTACACGTATTTGGTGTTAAAGATGCCTTCGCCTGCAGGAGTCCTATCTCTGCGGGCCAACCTCTCCGTCGCCTACGCCTGTGAGACAGAAAGTCTCGCCCTCGCCGAAGCCACCGACCTCTCCATCTAGACGGCCAGCGTGGTCGTCGAAGCCAAGATGGCATCTTCTGACGACATGGAGGTCCTAGAGCCTCCCCGTGCCTCCGCCAAGTCCAAGGAAGTCAAGGAGATCGGCCTCGGCCTCAACGATCCCTCCAAGACGGTGAAAATTGGGGCTCACCTTGACCCCAAATAGGAAAGCGCGCTCGTCTCCTTCCTACGTGCCAACGCCGATGTGTTTGCTTAGAAACCTACAAACATGCCGGGGGTACCACGGGAGAAGATCGAGCACTCCTTGAATGTCTCGCCGACCGCTAAACCGATCAAGCAGAAACTTCGCCGATTCACGCCGAACAAAAAGGAGGCTATTAGGGTAGAAATAAAATGGCTCTTAGCTGCCGGATTTATAAAAGAAGTGTATCATCCAGATTGGTTAGCTAATCCTGTTCTTGTTAAGAAAAAGAATAAAGAATAGAGAATGTGTGTTGATTATACTGATCTTAACAAACACTGCCCTAAAGACCCCTTCGGCCTACCTCGGATAGACGAGGTTGTAGACTCCATTGCTAGCTGCAAATTGCTCTCCTTTCTTGACTGTTACTCCGGCTACCATCAGATCTCCCTCAAGAAGGAAGACTAGGTCAAAATGTCTTTCATTACGCCTTTCGGTGCATACTGCTACACTACTATGTCCTTCGGACTAAAGAACGCTGGAGCGACCTACCAAAGGGCTATCCAGACGTGCCTCGACCAACAGATCGGCTGTAACATCAAGGCCTACATCGACGACGTGGTCGTCAAGACTAAAACCGCCGACAAACTCATCGCCGACCTTGAAGAAACTTTCACAAATTTGAGCAAATACCGATGGAAGCTGAACCCCTCAAAGTGCATCTTTGGAGTTCCATCCGGTATCCTGCTAGGATACATCGTCAGTGCTTGGGGCATTGAACCGAACCCCAATAAGGTCTCCGCCATCACCAACATGAAACGGCCGACATGTGTCAAGGATATACAGAAGCTTATAGGCTGCATGGCTGCGTTAAGCTGATTTATCTCGCGCCTCAGTGAAAAAGGGCTACCCTTCTTCAATCTCCTCAAGGCCTCTGAGCTTTTCTCTTGGTCGGAGGAGGCAGACACAGCTTTCGAGCAGCTCAAATTGTTTTTAACAAAACCTCCAATCATGATAGCGCCATGACCAGATGAAACTCTGCTGGTTTACATCACCGCCACATCTTGAGTCATCAGTATGGCTATTGTCGTCGAACGCGAGGAAACTAGACACGCCTACAAGGTACAACATCTGGTCTATTTCATTAGCGAGGTACTTAATGAGCCCAAAACTCGTTATCCTCGGGTGCAAAAGCTGTTATATGCAATTTTGATCACCTCACGCAAGCTCTGACATTACTTCGAATACTACAAGATCGCTGTGGTCACTGAGTTCCCTCTAGGGGATATCCTCCGCAATAAAGAGGCCAATGGCCGTATTATCAAGTGGGCTGTTGAGCTCGGCACCTACTCCATTGACTTCAGAAGCAGACCGACCGTAAAGTCACAGGCGCTTGCCGATTTCATCACTGGGTGGACCGAAATCCAAGAACCCATCGCCGCCACTTGCCCCGAGCACTGGGTGATGTACTTTGGCGGCGCCATTAATATCAATGGTGCCAGTGCGGGCATTCTGTTCATCACACCGACAAAGGATAAACTCTGATATGTTCTTCGCATACATTTCCCGGTCTCCAACAACGCCGCGGAATACGAAGCATGTCTCCACAGCCTCCATATAGCCGTCGAGCTCGACGTCAAACGCCTCATGGTATACGGGGATTCCGCGCTGGTTATCAATCAGCTCAATAAAGATTGGTCATGTTCCAGTGAGAAGATGGACGCATACTGTGCCGAAATCAGGAAGCTTGAAGGGAAATTCTATGGCATCAAGTACCACCACGTGGTACAGGATCAAAACCAAATAGCCGACCAGCTATCAAAGATAGGATCTTCTCGCACCGCGGCTCCACCAGGGGTTTTCATTTAGGACCTCTTGACACCATCCATTAAAGAAGATAAGGAAGTTGTAGAAGTACCCCCTGTCGAGCAGTTGGTACTCACGATACCTTCGTAGGTCGCCAATTGGAGGGAACAGTTCATCAAATACCTCTCCAATGGCAAAGTACCCACTGACAAAATCGAAACCGAACGACTAATTCGCCGAAGTAAGCACTACATGTTGGTAGATGGCAGCCAGATGAGGAAAAGTGCCAAGGAAGGGATACTGCAGAAGTGCATCATCCAAGATGACGGTGTGAAGCTACTCTCCAAAATTCACTCTGGCTCCTGTGGCAATCACGCGGCTTCGAGGACACTGGTCGGCAAAGCTTTCTGAGCAGGTTTTTACTGGCCCACGGCCATCTCCGATGCGGAAAATCTCGTTCGACGATGTGAGGGTTGTCAGTTTTTTGCCAAGCAAATACATATACCGGCACAGGAACTACAGACCATCCCAGCTTCCTAGCCATTCTCATGCTGGGGACTGGATATGATCGGACCTTTCAAACCAACGCCAGGAGGTTTCCGGTATGTGTACGTCGCCATTGATAAGTTCTCCAAGTGGATTGAGTACAAACCACTCATCGCAGCTACTGCTAAGAAAGCTGTCGAGCTCTTTGAAGACATCATACACAGATTTGGTCTCCCAAACAGCATCATCACCGACCTCAGGACAACTTTTACCGGCCATCATTTTTGGGACTTCTACGAAGAACGGTGCATCTCTGTTAAATATGTTTCCGTTGCTCATCCTAGAGCTAACGGCCAGGTCGAATGAGCCAATGGTATGATCATCGACGCTCTCAAAAAAAGGCTCTATCAAAAAGAAGAAAAGCATCCGGGCAGATGGCTCAAAGAACTACCAGCTGTGGTCTGGGGACTGCACACTCAAGCTAGTCGTAGTACCGGCGTATCTCCATATTTTATGGTCTACGGCTCAGAGGCCATACTTCCAGCGGATATTGCATTCCGAGCACCCAGAGTAGAAAACTATGATGAAGACCAAGCCGCGGCTGTTCGGACAGAAGACATTGATCGGGTCGAGGAAGAACGTCTGATTACTTGCATTCGCACATCCAAGTACCTCGAAGGTCTGTGGAGGTATTACAACCATAACGTCAAAGGTCGTTCGTTCGCGATCGGCGACCTCGTCTTACGTCGGAAACAAAAAACCGAAGGGCTTCACAAGCTGTCTTCACCATGGGAGGGCCCTTACGTCATAAAAGGCGTTACTCGACCAGGGTGTTATCGCTTATGCGACTTAGATGGACTCGATGTTCCCAACTCCTGGCACATAGAGCACCTTATACATTTCTACCCCTGAAATAACATAGATATGTATTCTTTACTTTAATATTAATAAAGTTCTAGTCTCCATAAATTTTCTCCATTTTTTCCTTCATCATAAGCTTCAGTTACCGTTAGCGGGCTATACGCCACTCCGTGACAGTCTCCAATACGCTCACCAAGTACGCCCAAATTGCCGAGCACGTTTTCTCCAAATCACCGAGCACGATTTCTCCAAATCACCGAGCACGATTTCTCCAAATCGCCGAGCACGATTTCTCCAAATCGCCGAGCATGATTTCTCCAAATCATTGAGCACGATTTCTCCAAATCGCCGAGCACGATTTCTCCAAATCGCCGAGCATGATTTCTCCCAAAATCGCCGAACATGATTTCTCCAATTCGCCGAGTACGATTTCTCCATAAATCGCCTACTATGTTTTCTCCGGATCGCACAGGTTTTTCTACCAAAAACGACGACGATTTTTCGCTCCAAATTTCAAAACATAGCTCGCCAATATTCGAGCAGCACATGTTTTTTCCTTCTGTTTTCTATGGAGAAGACCCTGTCTCCGACTACATCCTACGCGCGCTCAGGAGCTCCGCGCCCTGCGTTACGGTTGGTCGGCCGCGGTTCCTTGGTCACGCCTGTTCATCCTACATGTGTCAGGGTCTCTGCGCTCGACGTTATGGACTACAGGCTAGTCAAGGCCTAGATTTCAGGCATGAACTAACTGCTCGGACGCCACTTGAACTATTTTTTTTGCCAAGTTACTCAAGTTGGCTGCTGAACAGCATGTTTTTTGCAATGAGAACTCTAGAGGACACCAAGGGTCCAACATCCCACCAAACGTGCTATGAGCTCCGTGCTCTGCGTGTTGGACGGTAGGCTATGGTCTTGTGATAACGCTTGTTTTTCCCCAACATACGCATGAGCTCCGCGTTACGCGTTATGGATTACGGCCTAGCTAAGGCGTCAAGTTTAGCGAAAACTAACAGATCAAACACTACTTATGCATAACTGCATCGGGAAGTAAATACAACGATTCTTCGTCGCCAGGTTAATTAAAGTGTTACAGACGATAATATTCGGGCAGTTTCTTAAGCATCGCCTCCAGTTTCTGTTTCGCCAAACAGGTCTATATCGCCGACAAGAATTTTTGCAACATCCTCAACGTCATCCTCTAGCTGCTGGGTTTGCGTGTCGCTAAGCCCATCGGTGAACCCACCACCTATCGACTGGATGTCGACAGACGGATAATGGGACTGAACCACTGCAAGGGCATGAGTAGCGGTGGTCAAAACGGCGTCGCGGTTGAAGTTTTTGAAGTTCTCCCACGCTGCCTTGCATCTCTGAATGATGGTGTCTGGCCCTAGCTGCCTGCTGTCAGGACGGGGCGCCGGTTCAACGTCGATGCAGTCGAGTACTGGTTTTATTGCGGTGGTTATAGTGTTGAATTTGTCTTTCTGGACTTTGGTTTCCTGCACCAGCACATCAAACTATGCCTTGGTTTTGTGACGATAATCTACAAGAATTGCAATGGCTCGTCACGACATAAAAGTATTACGATATTACTTCTGATCAGGGGGTACCTACCTTTCAATTCTTCGGCCAGTTTATCTGCTCGCTCTGACTCCTTCGTTTTCTCTTGTCGGATTTGCTCGACGATCTGGCGAAGCTGGTTGAGTTCTGCGTCTTGCTCTGCAAGCACAAAAGATAAGAAAAGGAAAAAAAAGAATGTCCAATTAATGCAGAGAACATTATGTGAAAAAGAATACCGGATTTCAGCTTGGATACATCCTCGAACTGCTGGCACTTCCGGTCGAGCTGCTCGTTTTTATTTTTGAGTTCTTCGTTTTTCTTGCCCAACTGCTCGGACATATTTTTCATTTCCTTGGATACAATCGCCAGCTGCTCGGATGTCTTCTTCAGCTGCTCGGACGCATCTGTTAGCTGATCGGACAGAACCTCCTTCTGATGTTCAAGGTCCTGCAAGTTCGACTCCGTAAGGTCCCGCTCGCGCTGGGCCCTCTGAATACTTTTCTCCGAAAGACTTAACGCCTCCCGGAGTCTCTTATTTTCCTCGGCGAGGGGCTCCATCCTCTTCATCAGTTGGTGTCGTTGATCGGCTATTCGAGCTATCCCCTGCGGATTAACAATGCAAGAGATAAACCTTGATCTCCAACAACATGTATCAGTGTTCTAGGTGCGGTACTCACCTCGATTTGAGTCATAACTCCAGCAATGGCGGATTTCAACCTCTTTATTTCCCTGGTGGTGTTTTCCTCCTCGACGACTACTACCTCTTCCCCGCGTTTTCGGAGAATTCAGATGGACTGGGGTTTAGGTACGGCACACTCGATCTCCACAACCTCGTCCTCCTCCACCGTCGCTTGAGGCACCGCTAGGGGGCTCTGTGGTCGGACTGCCGCTCCGACCACTCCTGGCATCCCTCCGGGTGATGACGTTTGCTCTTCGACCATTGAGGGAGTTGCATCCTTAGCCTCCCGCACATCAACAATAGCTACAGTTTCCACTACCAAGGTATCGACTTTTTCGATCGTAGCCTCAGTTGTGGTCGCCGACACGCCTATCGTGTGCGCCAACGATTCACCATCGCCAGGACTGCTGGAAGCGGTGGCTGGCCCGTCCTCTGTTCATCGAGCACTCAGGGACTCCTGGATGGGAGCAGTCATCATTTTTTCTGAGGCCACGGGCCTTGGCATCGCACTGCGTAATAACAACTTCTCAGTAACCAAGAGAAATCAAGGAACAATATTATTACTACAAGGCAAATATACTTACGGTTTGGTCTTCCGATTGATTTTCTTGAATCGGTGATGCCTCCCCGATCCCCCAGGTGCGGCTACTTGGTCTACTTTCTGGGAGGACTCCTGCGCCTCTGCAGCGGGCTGCCGCTCTTCTTGGAGACCAGGCGCCCCCCCCCCTTCTATGCATTGTCCTGCGGTTATCCCCTCTTGTTGCTCGAGGACTTCGGTAGTTTGCATCACCGGGACTTCCGTCGTTGCCCGAACATACCCTTCCCATGATTGCTACTTGGGAGCTTCAGCATCTGCCGATGCCTCCGCCGTGCTCGGCGGAAGCGCTGATTGGTCATCATCATCGTCTGACCACTCCAGCACAGCTGTTCGTCGTGGCCAGACTATTCGGTCCTCTCCAAGAGAGATGCCACCTGGTTTGTGTGTATGACAGCTCGCGGTTTTTCTTCTTTTTTGGACCGGCTCGTCTACTGCTGGTCTTTTCCCGTGGACCTTCTCTGACACTGGGGATGGACTATCTGACGAGGAGCTCAGCTCATCCTCTTCAGGCTACAGCAGCCGCCGAATGTCTACTCCTTTAGGCCAACCGGCTCTCGGCACATTTGAAAAATATATTGCCCTATCCTGCGAATGGATCTTTTCATAAGTAAGTCAGTCCTATGCTCAGCAATTGATGCCTGGTCAATGCGAAGTGAAAGGGTTACCTGAGGAGGTGGATTGCCGCAGTTGAAAGCCTTCATTCCTTTTGGCCAGTTGAATGAAACATTGGAAGTGAATAGATCTATGGCACGATCTATCACTTCTTTCTTTGTCAGGCGGTCCATGTTTTCATGGGTACCGTCGTTATCACCTTTAAAGTCGAACACCGGGTGGGCCCTCTCTTTGTAGGGTTGGACGCGCTGAACTATGAAGCTAGCTGCAACCAGTTCACCCCTAAGCTCCACGCCCTTAATCAATTCCAGAAGTTCCATTACTTGCTCCATGTCAGCATTGTTGGGTCTCTCCGACCAGCTACTATGGTTAACCGGGATGTGATGGATGTCGCATCGAATCATTGGGTGACTTTGTTTGATATAGAACCATCTGGCGTTCCAACCTTTCAGGGAGGTATTCAACGGAACGTTGATGTATTCGCTGGCCATCCCATCACTAAGCTGTAGGTACACGCCACCGACCACCTTTGAACCACTGCCCCCCTTCTTCTTCAGACAGAACAGGTGCCTAAAGAGGTTGAAGTGTGGAAGAATACCGAGAAATGTCTTGTAGAAATGGATAAAGATTGACACATGCAGTATGGTGTTGGGGTGCAGGTTGTAGAGGCTAATCGCCCAAAACTCCATAAGATCCCTCAGAAAGGGGTGGATAGGAAACCCTAATCCCCGCCAGAAATAATCTTCAAATACTACAGCCTCATCAGTATGTGGTGTCGGGAAGGGCTCACCACTAGCCGGTCGCCATCCAGCAGTGAGGCGGTCTGGGAGAACGCCCGCCGCCACCATCCTATCAAGATCCGCCGCCGACGTCTTCGATGGCACCCACTCCTCATCGCGGCTGGCTCCGACCACCACTTTCTTCGGCTTTGCAGCTCCTTTTTTCGGCGCCATTTTCTACGGATTGGAACTGGGTTGGAGCCGAGTGCTCGCGATGGTGCGGAATGTGGAGTGTAGGGTTTGCGAAGGAAGGAAGAAAGGCAAACTGAGTGAGGTAGGAGGCGATGTATGTGGCGGCGCGGTTATAAAGCACTTCCTATAGTTTTCATTGCGCCTGAGGGTTTTTGGGAAACCGTTCTCGCGATCAGCGCTACTTCGACTCCTCCAAAATGGTTATTACGTAACAGTAGCCCACGCCGCTCATCTATCGCCGCCACCTATTCTCCGATTTCTCCGCAATTTAATGAGGCTCAATAGCCGATATTGCACAGCCATTACACCAATTTTTTCACCACGGCTTGTTTATCCAATATCTACGCCAGAAACATGGGGACTGGCTATTTGCTCGAACAATCTACTAATTTCTGAGCCTGGCACCACGTGACTACGTCAACTACTATCAGGCTCGGGGACTAAGTGGGCACACTTCACCTTGCGGTGAATGTGTTCGTTTTTCATCTCGAGGCTACGCTCGGGGACTAGCTACCTGCTCGTTTGTTTCACTATTTTCTAAGCCTGGCACCACGTGACTACGTCACCTACTGTCAGGCTCGGGGACTAAGTGGGCACACTTCACCTTGCGGTGAATGTGTTTGTTTCTTCTGAGAGACTCCAAGCTTTTAAGAGATCAAACCAGGTATCTTTACCCTTGATGTCAGACTCTAAGTGGGCACACTTCATTTTACCATGCAGGAATTTTTAATTTTGGACTTGAGCTCCTTACACCCTTATGACAAGCCGTGCTCGGAATGCACTGATCGGTGATGTTGCACGCTGCTCAGCAGCTGCTCTCAACTGCTCGGCGACTCTTTATGGTGGTCGGACCATGAGTTGGACAGCTCGGTTTTGGTTCGCACCTGCTCGGAAAAGCTCAAGACGGCATTGCACAACGGGTACAAGGTGCTCGGGGACTAGCTGTGGGGGGTACGACCCCGGATACCCATGGCAGGCCACATGGGCTATGCCTCCAGGGGTGGCCTAGCCCACGAGGAGTCTTGCGGGGCACGATGCTGCTCGGCGACCCCCGCAAGGCACGGGAAGGATATCCTGAAGATGTTATGAGATCTGATAGGATACATATGATCCCATGTTTCTTGTAATCTATTATTACTTTCCGGTTATCTCTCAGATCTAACCGACTTGTAGCCTTGCCCCCCGGACTATATAGGGCGGGCAGGGACCCCCTACGAAAGCACGGCAAATCATACGATAGCTAATACAAACCAATAGACCACAGGAGTAAGGTATTACATCATACTGACGGCCTGAACCTGTATAACTCGTGTGTCTCTGTTGCCTTCTTGTTCTTGATTACACGCTCCTCTGCCGATCAATCTACCATCACGGGATACCCCTCGGTGGACTGCCGATGATATTCTGTCGACAATATGCCAGCTACCAGCCGGGAGTACTCGGTCGAAATGGTTCACTAATTTGTATAATGTTGGTAAGTCGGAATAATTCCCAGCTCCATTCCTGACTAATTGAAGGAGCCCTAAATTGTGGTCCAACTATCCAGTATTCCATGCCATTAGACCCCAACTGTACGTTGTTGTACCAGTTATGTACTGTAACAATATATAATAACTCAAGAAGCCCGGCTGGGTCGCATAAGAGAACTCCAATATTCCATTTCGCTAGCTCTTTAAGTAGATGCCACGCATTTTGAGATGCCATCGAAGTACCTTCCATTTTAAATTGCAACAAACTTCCACCTTTGATCTTTCCATTTATAAAATAAAATTTTAACAACACACATACAAGTATGAATTAATTAGCCATGAAACTTATACCTAGGATCGCACGACATCAGCGCCGCCACCGCATTGTTCGATCAAGATAGCCAAATCACGAACAAAATTATGAACCACCAAGCACGCACATACGACGGTCGCGGAGAATCGTTGCCATCGTAGAACGCACGTACGTACCTCGAGAATGGAGGACAGGAAGCCGCGAAGAACGCAAGGAAGAAGATGGCACTGGTGTATATATGCCACACCCCTTTACTCCCGGTGCCATCCCCCCACCGGGAGTAAAGGTCCTTTACTCCCGGTGCGTGTTACTAACCAGGAGTAAAGGACCTTTACTCCCGGTGCGTGTTACCAACCGGGTGTAAAGGTATACCTTTACTCCCGGTTGGTAACACGCACTGGGAGTAAAGGGTTTTTTTTGGCGGGCCACGAAACTGCAGCCCACCTTTACTCCCGGGTGGGCTTCCCACCCAGGAGTAAAGGTGGGCTGTAGTTTCGTTTCCCGCCTGTTTTGAGCAAATTTTTTTAATAGAAATATAGATTTTCTTGTTAAATACATAGTAAATTAAATAAAAGGCATAAAATTATTTTGTTAAAAATATGGATTTTCTTTTTCTTTATTGCACATAGGAAAAATCTATAACCTAACTTTTTAATTTTTTGTTATAATTATAAAACATAATGTAACTAATATTTATTATTTCGTTAATGCAAAAATATAGTGTTTAATTAAAATTATTAAAACTATTGGTTTTGGACAGGAAATTTGTTTTCACACCATTTTAACGTTAATATTTTAATTTTTCATCACTCAATATCCTAATTTAACTTTTCGAGAGAGAAATCCCACCAAATCAAACATTGATTTAATTTGAAACACGACATAATAAACATCTGAATTCACAATTATTACATAATATCTCAAACACACACTACATTAAATCACTATATCATCAAGTGGGCACAGCAGTGAACTTCTTCCTTATGTATGTCCCTTGGTTATGATCGCATCGTAACCGTGGAGTGTCCTCATCATTTACCAAGATGCTAGGATCTTTGTTCACTTTGAAGGGCGGAATTCGGTCATACTTTTCATAATCTTCTAACATGTTCGACTTGTCCTCAATTCCTACGATGACTCTTTTCCCTGAAAGAACTATGTGGCGCTTTGGCTCTTTGGTTGAGTCATTATCGTTTTTCCCCATTTTTGGTTTGGTAGACATATCATTAACATAGAACACCTAATTCACATCCTTGGCAAGGACGAATGGTTCGTCTTTGTACCCAATATTACTAAGGTCTACTGTTGTCATTCCATACTCATTGTCTACTGTTACCCCGCCTCCGGTCACCTTGACCCATTGGCACTTGAACAATGGGATCTTCAAAGTAGGTGCATATTCTAGTTCCCATATTTCATCTATGCGGCCATAATATGTCTGCTTATTCCCATTCGGGTCTGTGGCATCTATGCGGACACCACTGTTTTGGTTGGTAGTCCTTTTATCTTGGGCTACTGTGTAGAATATGTTCCCATTTATCTCGTACCCTTTGTATGTGAGGATATGACATGATGGTTGCATAGCCAATAAATATAGTTGCTCATGGATGCTCTCATCACCTTGACATTTTTTTTGCAACCAACCGCCGAAAGCTTCAGTCTTCCCTGGAAACTCGAATCGTAAGAGATCCTTGTGTGTCTCAATATACGGATCTACCAAAGAGGAGTTCTGTAGAACTGTGTAGTGCGCTTTATTGAAATAATCATCCTCCGTACCAATATATGTTTTCCTCCCTAGTGTCCCCTTTCCGCTTAGTCTCCCCTCATGTCTCGATTTAGGAACACCAATCGAGTCAAGGTCGGGAATAAAGTCAACACAGAACTCAATGACCTCTTCTGTTCCATAGCCCTTGGCGATGCTTCCTTCTGGGCGAGCACGGTTGTGAACATATTTCTTCAGGACTCCCATGAATCTCTCTAAGGGGAACATGTTGTGTAGGAACACATGACCGAGAATGAAAATCTCTTTGACTAGGTGAACTAGGAGGTGTGTCATGATATCAAAGAAGGAAGGAGGGAACACCAACTTAAAGCTAACGAGACATTGAACCACATCATTCTGTAGTTTAGCTAGATCAGTTGGATCAATTGCCTTCTAAGAAATTGCATTGAGGAATGCACATAGCTTCACGGTGGCTAGACGTACATTTGGAGGTAGAATTCCTCTTAATGCAATTGGAAGTAATTGCGTCATGAGAACGTGACAGTCATGGGACTTTAAGTTACAGAATTTATTCTCTGGCACATTTATAATACCCTTTATATTCGAGGAGAATCCATATGGTACCTTGATGTTGTTTAAGCATTCAAACATGATTTCCTTCTCCTCTTTGCTTAGAGTGTAGCTGGTAGGACGTAAGTAATGGCGTCCATCATCTGTGCTCTCTGGATGCAGGTTGTCTCTTTCTCTCAAACAACGCAGGTCCTATTGTGCTTCAAATGTGTCCCTAGGCTTTCCATACACACCCATGAGGCCTAGCAGGTTCACACAAAGATTCTTCATCAGGTGCATCACGTCGATCGAGCTACGGACCTCTAGGACTTGCCAATAGGGTAGGTCCCAAAATATGGACTTCTTCTTCCACATGGGTGAGTGATCGTTAGCGTCATTCGGAACAGGTTGGCTGCCATGTCCTTTTCCAAAGATGACTTTCACATCATTGACCATATCGAGTACATCCTCACCGGTTCGGTTGCGAGGCTTAGTCAAGTGGTCTGCCTTCCCTTTAAAATGCTTGCCTTTCTTTCTTATGGGGTGATTTGTAGGAAGAAATCGACGATGGCCAAGGTACATGACCTTTCGACATTTTTTCAAGAATACACCTCTAATATCACTGAAGTAGTGTGTGCATGCATTATATCCCTTGTTTGACTGTCCTGAAAGATTACTTAGAGCAGGCCAATCATTGATTGTTATGAACAACAATGCTCGCAGATCAAAGTGTTCCTATTTGTACTCATCCCACACACGTACACCTTCTTTATTCCACAAAATGAGAAGTTCGTCAATAAGTGGTCTCAGGTACACATCGATGTCATTGCCAGGTTGCTTCGGGCCTTGGATGAGCACAGGCATCATAATGAACTTCCGCTTCATGCATAACCAAGGAGGAAGGTTGTAGATACTTAGAGTAATAGGCCAAGTGCTATGACTATTGTTCTGCTCTCCGAAAGGATTGATATCATCTGTACTTAAAGCAAACCTTAAGTTTCTTGTGTCATTTGCAAACTCCGGGAATTCTCTGTCGATTGCGTTGGTAGGCGGGGGCGGGGGAGGTGTTGGAGACCTCCTTGGAGGTGGTGGTAGTGGCGTTGGAGACCTCCTTGGAGGTGGCAGCTGTGGCATTGGAGACCTCCTTGGAGATGGTGTGGATGCAGCCTCGCCTTCCAACACATTGTCATCATACAGAGCACTATGATGATCTGGTGATTGAACAATTGGATTTAGGTTGAGGGAGGATCTGCTACAAAAAAAGGAATGACATATTATTATGACCAGATTGTTAATTATTTAAGCCAATATAAATTAATGATGTAGTGTTTTCATCTGCCCCTGTGGTGAGGTAGTTTAGGAGGAGGTGGAGGCGACATCCTAGGAATGATGATGTAGCGCTTGTGCCATAGAATGAATGTATTCTCTACTTCTCCTAGAGTCTTCTCGCCATCACCTCCAGGAATGTCAAGAGGCAAATCACTAAAACCTTTTTCAGCTTTATCTACTGAGATGGTAGCATATCCTTCTTGGATTATATTCCCATGAATCCTTAGTGTCTTGGTTCGGTCGATAGGATTAACAAGACCGATAGCCACCTTGATTGTGGAATTCCCCTTCAGAATGTGTAGCTCACACGATGTACAAGGTTCAATGACATCATCCATAGGGAAGCACAGTCCTATGTCCCCTTGATTTGGTATCTCTGTGGAAGCGTAGCTTCTTTTCAACTGAACAGATTGGCTAATGTTGATTCCTGGCTCTGAAGCCTGCTTGCTTGCACTCACTACTATTTGCACTTGCCTTCTGATTTCCTCCTGCATTCTTGCTTCAAGGTTTTTTTCCCGCTCCTATGCTTCACGCATCGCTTCCTCCAACCTCTGGAGCCGTTGTGCCTCTTCTTTCTTCTTTCTCTGACGGCTTCTATAGGAAGGTCTGTCCTAAGGGAATCCATGCTCCCACAAGACACTTCCTTTGCCTCTAGTTTGGCCACCATGTTCAATAGTCCCAATGGCATATGTCAGTTCGTCCTTCTCTCTGTTGGGCCTAAACGCACCACTAGCAGTAGCTCTCTGAGCATAAAACAATCTTTCTACTGCTTCTTGTAGTCTTGCGCCATAAACGCACTTCCCTGTCTCCTAGTCCAGTGTTCCCCCATGAGCGAAAAACCAATTCTTTGCACGCTCTCCCCACTCGAGTGATTCTGGTGTGATACCCTTGGTAAGAAGGTCTGCTTCCATTTTGTTCCACTTCTTAATGGCAGTCGGGTAGCCACCAGATCCCAAGTTATGGTGGTATGTCTTCTGTTGGGCATTACGTTGGTTCTTTATCACCCGACTCACACCCTCTTCCGACGTCTTGTACTATACAAACTCATCCCAATAGGGCCTCTGCTTTGAGATCGGGCCTGGGACGGTAAAATCTGGTGCTATGTTCTTCTTGACATACGTCGTGTATAGGTGTTTCTTCCAAGTCTAAAACTAGGTGGCCATCTTCTTCATTGCCTAATCCCTAACTCGCCCCTTCGATTCATCACCATCTATTATATCATCATAACCATCTGTTCGGAGCGTGAAATGTTCTAAGACATCATTCCAAATTAACGTCTTGTCACGATCGGAAACAAAACTGATATGAGGAGCATTGGTCTTCTTCTTCCATTCACAGGTACTGATCAGGAGCCGGTCCCGTACAAGGTAACCATAGTGGTGCATGAATTTCGTTTTATTTGCCCCCCCCAGTTCACCTGTATCCACATTGAACTTCGAGATGATGAAGCGGCCCTCCAATGGCTTTTTGGGACCTCGAACATTTTTACTCTTCGTTGTAGTTGTTGATGTCGATCCAGAGGGCTACAAAACATAAACATTATTTTTAATGTCATGAGCACACATAAGACATATGATAATATATATAGCTAATAATAAAAATATATACTTGGCCAATATGTTGTTGCTCATTTTGTTCAAGAGCTAAGTACTGACTCCCGTCATCTGCATCCTCTTGCACGTTATTTTTAGCACCATCATCGCCAGCAACTTGAGTGCCAGTGTTGATCAAATTCATCATCAACTCCTCCTCATCCATGTTTCTCGGGTCGGCCATCTAGCTTCAAAAAACAAAACCAATATATAGTACGTCAAATATTTGCTTACATGCGTAAAATCTACGAATAATATGCATTATTAAATCTTGCCCCTCGGTCACGGATGCAATTCGCCACACTAGGGCGAACTACGTCGGTACTAGGGCGAATTAGGGCTATACATAACGGCCGAGGGTGAATTGCATCGGTGACTAGGGCGAACCACGTCGGTGACATCAACAATGCGGTTCGCCCTAGTCACCGACGCAATTCGCCCTAGTGTGATTGTTTAGCGTTAACGATAACGATAATACGAATGTTGATCGACTAGGCCATGAGAGAGGACGGTGTGACGAGAGTGGTGGTGCTCCATGTACTCCACCGTATATATGTTTGTACACATGGATGAACGAGGGCGGCGGTGCTCCGCCGTATAAACCCTAAACCCTAGGGCGAACGAGGGCGGCGGTGCTCCACTGTATACACAGAAACGCATGGCGCTTATATACCAGGGGCCGTATACATATGCCAGCCACCAGCCGGGAGTACTCGGTCGAAATGGTTCACTAATTTGTATAATGTTGGTAAGCCGGAATAATTCCAAGCTCCATTCCTGACTAATTGAAGGGGCCCTAACTTGTGGTCCAACTATCCAGTATTCCATGCCATTAGACCCCAACTGTACGTTGTTGTACCAGTTATGTACTATAACAATATATAATAACTGAAGCTGCCCAACTGGGTCGCATTAGAGAACTCCGATATTCCATTTCGCTAGCTCTTTAAGTAGATGCCACGCATTTTGAGATGCCATCGAACTACCTTCCATTTTAAATTGCAACAAACTTCCACCTTTGATCTTTCCATTTATAAAATAAAATTTTAACAACACACATACACGTATGAATTAATTAGCCATGAAACTTATACCTAGGATCGCCTGACATCAGCGCCGCCACCGCATTGTTCGATCAAGATCGCCAAATCACGAACAAAATTACGAACCACCAAGCACGCACATACAACGGCCGCGGAGAATCGTTGCCATCGTAGAACGTATGTACGTACCTTGGGAATGGAGGAGAGGAAGCCACACATGTTGGCGGCCTCGTCGTCGCGCCGTGTCAACACGCGCTGGAGGGTACGGTGTGGCCTGCGCGTCTGGCCGGGGCGGGCAGCTGCTGGCGCCGCAAGGTCGTCGGCGCGTGGGGTGGCGTGGGGACTGTGGATGCACGCGAGGCAGTGGCGACCACCGGCGTTGGGCAGGGTGGCGGCGGGGTCCTCAGTGCGGCGGGCCAGGTGGCATGGGAGCAGAGGGAGAGGAATTGGCGAAGAACGCAAGGAAGAAGATGGCACTGGTGTATATATGCCACACCCCTTTACTCCCGGTGCCATCCCCCCACCGGGAGTAAAGGTCCTTTACTCTCGGTGCGTATTACCAACCGGGAGTAAAGGACCATTACTCCCGGTGCGTGTTACCAACCGGGAGTAAAGGTATACCTTTACTCCCGGTTGGTAACACGCACCGGGAGTAAAGGGTTTTCTTTGGCGGGCCACGAAACTGCAGCCCACCTTTACTCTCGGGTGGGCTTCCCACCCGGGAGTAAAGGTGGGCTGCAGTTTCATTTCCCGCCTGTTTTGAGCAAATTTTTTTAATAGAAATATAGATTTTCTTGTTAAATACATAGTAAATTAAATAAAAGGCATAAAATTATTTTGTTAAAAATATGGATTTTCTTTTTCTTTATTGCACATAGGAAAAATCTATAACCTAACTTTTTTATTTTTTGTTATAATTATAAAACATAATGTAACTAATATTTTTTATTTCGTTAATGCAAAAATGTAGTGTTTAATTAAAATTATTAAAACTATTGGTTTTGGATAGGAAATTTGTTTTCACATCATTTTAACGTTAATATTTTAATTTTTCATCACTCAATATCCTAATTTAACTTTTCGAGAGAGAAATCCCACCAAATCAAACATTGATTTAATTTGAAACACGACATAATAAACATCTGAATTCACAATTATTACATAATATCTCAAACACACACTACATTAAATCACTATATCATCAAGTGGGCATAGCAGTGAACTTCTTCTTTATGTATGTCCCTTGGTTATGATCGCATCGTAACCATGGAGTGTCCTCATCATTTACCAAGATGCTAGGATCTTTGTTCACTTTGAAGGGCGGAATTCGGTCATACTTTTCATAATCTTCTGACATGTCCGACTTGTCCTCAATTCCCATGATGAGTCTTTTCCCTAAAAGAACTATGTGGTGCTTTGGCTCTTTGGTTGAGTCATTATCGTTTATCCCTCTTTTTGGTTTGGTAGACATATCATTGACATAGAACACCTGATTCACATCCTTGGCAAGGACGAATGGTTCGTCTTTGTACCCAATATTACTAAGGTCTACTATTGTCATTCCATACTCATTGTCTACTGTTACCCCGCCTCCGGTCACCTTGACCCATTGGCACTTGAACAATGGGATCTTCAAAGTAGGTGCATATTCTAGTTCCCATATTTCATCTATGCGGCCATAATATGTCTGCTTATTCCCATTCGGGTCTGTGGCATCTATGCGGACACCACTGTTTTGGTTGGTACTCCTTTTATCTTGGGCTACTGTGTAGAATATGTTCCCATTTATCTCGTACCCTTTCTATATGAGGATATGACATGATGGTTGCATAGCCAATAAATACAGTTGCTCATGGATGCTCTCATCACCTTGACATTTTTTTCGCAACCAACCGCCGAAAGTTTCCATGTGCTTACGCGTAATCCAAGCTTCAGTCTTCCCTAGAAACTCAAATCGTAAGAGATCCTTGTGTGTCTCAATATACGGATCTACCAAAGAGGAGTTCTGTAGAACTATGTAGTGTGCTTTATTGAAATAATCATCCTCCGTACCAATATATGTTTTCCTCCCTAGTGTCCCCTTCCGCTTAGTCTCCCCTCATGTCTCGATTCAGGAACACCAATCGAGTCAAGGTCAGGAATAAAGTCAACACAGAACTCAATGACCTCTTTTGTTCCATAGCCCTTGGCGATGCTTCCTTCCGGGCGAGCACGGTTGTGAACATATTTCTTCAGGACTCCCATGAATCTCTCTAAGGGGAGCATGTTGTGTAGGAACACAGGACTGAGAATGAAAATCTCCTTGACTAGGTGAACTAGGAGGTGTGTCATGATATCAAAGAAGGAAGGAGGGAACACCAACTCAAAGCTCACGAGACATTGAACCACATCATTCTGTAGTTTAGCTAGATCAGTTGGATCAATTGCCTTCTGAGAAATTGCATTGAGGAATGCATATAGCTTCATGGTGGCTAGACGTACATTTGGAGGTAGAATTCCTCTTAATGCAACTGGAAGTAATTGCATCATGAGAACATGACAGTCATGGGACTTTAAGTTATAGAATTTCTTCTCTGGCACATTTATAATACCCTTTATATTTGAGGAGAATCCAGATGGTACCTTGATGTTGTTTAAGCATTCAAACATGATTTCCTTCTCCTCTTTGCTTAGAGTGTAGCTGGCAGGATGTAAGTAATGGTGTCCATCATCTATCTTCTCTAGATGCAGGTTGTCTCTTTCTCTCAAACAACGCAGGTCTTGTCGTGCTTCAAATGTGTCCTTAGGCTTTCCATACACACCCATGAAGCCTAGTAGGTTCACACAAAGATTCTTTGTCAGGTGCATCACATCATCGAGCTGCGGACCTCTAGGACTTGCCAATAGGGTAGGTCCCAAAATATGGACTTCTTCTTCTACATGGGTGCGTGACCATTAGCGTCGTTCAGAACAGGTTGGCTACCATGTCCTTTTCCAAAGACGACTTTCATATCATTGACCATATCGAGTACATCCTCACCAGTTCGGTTGTGAGGCTTAGTCAGGTGGTCTGCCTTCCCTTTAAAATGCTTACCTTTCTTTCTTACAGGGTGATTTGTAGGAAGAAATCGATGATGGCCAAGGTACACGACCTTTCGACATTTTTTCAAGAATACACCTCTAATATCACCGAAGCAGTGTGTGCATGCATTATATCCCTTGTTTGACTGTCCTGAAAGATTACTTAGAGTAGGCCAATCATTGATTGTTATGAACAACAATGCTCGCAGATCAAAGTGTTCCTATTTGTACTCATCCCACACACGTACACCTCCTTTATTCCACAAAATGAGAAGTTCGTCAATAAGTGGTCTCAGGTACACATCGATGTCATTGCCAGGTTGCTTCGGGCCTTGGATGAGCACAGGCATCATAATGAACTTCCGCTTCATGCATAACCTGGGAGGAAGGTTGTAGATACTTAGAGTAACAGGCCAAGTGCTATGACTACTGTTCTGCTCTCCAAAAGGATTTATTTGTTTGTCCCTAATCCTAGCTAATCTCCTGAGTATATGGATATATTGTTTCAAGTACAAAAGTATGCAAATATACACATTTTTCTAATTGAAGTATGCACCCACGCGCGCTGATGCCTGTTGGCCGTCAGATGGCCGATAGGGCATGTCGGCCAGCCAAAGGCCGACAGGAGCTCAAACATCAGGCCCCCACGCGCGCTCTCTCTCCCCCTCGCAGGCGCCGTGCCGCCGCCGCCTCGCATCCGGCCCGCAGGCTGCTCTTCGGCGGCTGTGAAGGTAACATTTTTTCAATTTAGATTTTCTTTTTTTAGTTACTTTATTAGTTAGTTTGGTTAATTAGATTAGTTAGTTAGTTTAGTTTTAGGGTCAGTTTTAGTTGTAGATTAGGGTTTGTTTTAGGGTTAATGTTAGTTTAGTCTGATTTAGTTGTTTTAGTTAGTTTAATTTAGTTTAGTTAGATTATTTAGTATATTTAGTTAGTTTAGTTTTAGGGTCTTTTTTTAGGGTTAGTTTTAGTTGTAGATTAGGGTTTGTTTTAGGGTCAGGGTTAGTTTAGTTTGATTTTGTTTTTCTTTAGTTCGTTTAATTTAGTTTAGTTAGAGTACTTAGTATATTTAGTTAGTTTAGTTAATTAGATTAGTTAGTATAGTTTTAGGGTCAATTTTTTAGGGTTAGATTTAGTTGTAGATTAGGGTTTGTAAGTTTCTCTAAGTTTGTGAGATTCTCTAAGTTATGGTGTATGTTACATGTCCAAAAAAGGAGATCAAATATGTTGGGTTCATAAACCTGGGGTCCTTCGCGAATCGGCTTCCCACCAAAGGCTCAGCCCAGCGAACGACGTTGCAAACAAAATGTGCAACTCATGGGCCGGCCCAAGTACCTGAACAATAGGCCAGAAGGGCGATCCAATCACCGACCGGAAGGCTTGGCCAAGGAGGAACGGCGCCTGCTTCCAACTCCAGCCCACCTCTTCGACCGGAGCGCTTGCTTCGGTCTCCAGCCCGCCTCTGGATGGCCCCTCTGACCGGAAGGCTTGGCCAAACACCACTTCCGACTCCGACCCATGTCTCTGACCGGGGGTGCACCGAACCCCTGCTCACTGCTCTCCTCCGACCGTCACGATTAGAGCCAACTAGGACCCACCGACCGAGGACGCCCACTCAGCAAGGACTAGGATACGGACGGAGAAAGTAAGGCAGGGCGCACAAGTCAAACCGCAATACTAGGGACCGTACCCTGTACACCTGTAGAAACAGTACTCTACAACCTCCCTAGCACGACAGAGCCCAAACAGTGTTGTAGGCGCCGACATTTTCCCCTATAGTATTGTAGGCGCCATTTACTCCCATATGGTAAGGCTCCCCCCACATGCCTCTGGTCATCGACAGTGTTGTGGGCACCGACATTTACCGTACCTTACGAACATGGTAAAAAGCCCTCACATGCCTCTGGGCATCAGCAATATAGCAGGTACCGACGTCTGCCATACCTGAAGAAAACGACACAACCTCCCACGTGCATCTGACATTCAACAGTATTGTGGGCGTCTACCATCGTCTTGTACCCGTCGGCATGGGCAGCAAGACTTAGCAGCGAATGTACTTCCTCTCTCTCACTTGTAAGGCCATCCCCTTCATCTATAAAAGGGGATGCGCTCTCTTCCAACAGATAGGTCGATTGAAGGAGATTCATTCAAACTCACTCAGATTTATTAGATCGATCAAGTTCACTAGCACACAACAACAGAACTGTCAGGTTCAAACCACAAGCACGCGCTTGAACACTTAGCTCATAACGGGGCTCCCGTCACTCTTGGCCCTTCCGGTCGGAGTCCGACCGAACCTCTTGTACCCCCCATCTTCCTCCTACTCGTTTGTAACCCCACTGCAACTTCGAGCACCTAGGCTCAGGAATAAAGTCACCGACTGACTCAAACTGGACATAGGGCACGTTGCCTGAACTAGTATAAACCCTATGTCATTGAGTGCTAGGCCACTTTCGATCACAATGTATGGCAAAACTACAAATATTTACGTGTTGGTCATTTTCTGCATCGACAGTTGGCGCCGTCCGTATGGAAGACGTTATACGTTCAACACTTTTTGGTCATCGGATGGCCCACTTTTCCACCACTTTCGCCATGGTGGGCTTAGGCGATACGACTCGCTTCGGCTCACTGGAGTTTCCTGCACTCCCACCTGTTGGGATGTGGTTCCACCCATCTTCAAGCCATCCCAGGCCTTCCTCTTTGGAAGCTTGGACTTCGTCGCCGACCGGCTCGGCATACTACACCTCCCCGAGGAGGCACTCATTCTGGCGCCTGTCGAAGGAGCACCCTCCATCGGCTCTAGGACTTCAACGATGAGGCATCTACACTTCATTCCTAGCAAACTCTTTGCTCAAACCCCACTGTGAGTAATGTACATGCTATTATTGACTTGCTATTCTCTATCTTCCACCGATTATCCGGAGGGACTCCATTGTCCCCACCGCGACCATCATGCAATCGGTTCCCCTATGTCCTCATGTCTCCCACAGACACGTATGCCCAGGGGCTCCAAAGGATGCCGGCGCCGCCCCCTCTCATGTCTGAATTTGTGGGAATGACGAGCTATGCTCCCACCTGTTTCCTCGACCTCATGGATGATGATGTTGAGAGTGAAGGCTCCAGCATCGGCGATGTGGCGCCTAGCCACCGCCCATCCTAGGAGTACGCTATGGCGGACACCCCGAGACAGCCACCGGTGGTAATGGAGTCCTTGTAGTCTCACACCCCTCTAGACCCTCATGCGGAGACCCCCGCGCTCACACGGGAGCACGGTGAGGAGCTACGACAACAGCGACTAAACCAGTCGCCGAGGGCGCTAGCGCGCTCGGCGCACCACACTACGCCCCGTGCGCATAAACCAACGAGCGGCGCCCGAGGTCATGCCCGTCGGGTCTAGCGCAACACCATGGATATGGGAACGACCCCCACAGTTTGCTCGGGCCAATCAGAACATCGCCGCTATGGTAATGCTTCTATGTGGCCTTCCCAAGCCGAACGACCCCTAGGAACAGGTGATCCACCGGAACATCCGGGCACTAGTGGAGACCGCCGCTGTTCAATAGGCGGAGAGCTCCGCATCGCGACACCGACTTGCGGCCTCTCTCCCCACCAGGGGAGTGGGGATGCACCAGATGAACCACTCCACCTGCTCACCGCTACTGCCACTGAGCACGGCATAGGAGGCCACACCTACGCTCATCTTGACTTGGCGACCGCTCCGCACCGATTGCCTGTACATGTGTGGCTCGGGCCAAACTGAGACGCTCACGGCGGCAGCCAGAGTCCTAGCCCGAATGGCCCAGGACCATAGGCCTTTGTCTGATGCTTCCAGCGAGGGCTGCTCCTACAGCGCTCCAACAGAGGCCGAGGCAAAGGCAAGGCCAAGCGCCAGGATCAGGACGAGGGCCCCTCCACGCAGAGGGGGAAAAAGAACAGAAAATATCACCGCCGACCGACCAACTCCGTGTTGGTTGCCACGGCCGATCACATGGGCAAGCAGCCCCAGCAGGACCTTCCGGGTCACTTCAACGAGCTCATGGAGAGCCCGTGCACCAACCACGCCTATCCCGTCAAACACCTCTACAAGGATTGTGAGCTCCTCAAGCGCCATCTGCAACAGGCCGGCGGGGCAAAGGAAGAAAAAGGCAAAGAAGTAGCGGCCGAGAAAGGGGGCGTAGCGGGCAAGGATCTGGACGACTGAAGGTAGAGGTGATCTGACCAGACGCCTACCGACTGAAGGACGATAGCGGCGACATTCTGATCAATGCTTGGAACAGCTATGTCATTTTCCTCCCCTAAAAATTCAGTCTTACCATTGTTTACTTAAACATTTGCTCCTATAAAAGCGCCCCGACCCGAACATTTTCGGCCCGGGTCGCTCGGGGGCTCCACGAGGGTGCACAACTACCTCTCTTTTTTGTTTACTATCATATGGTGAAACTCCTGCCTACCCAAACAAAAGGATAGTTCGTTCCTTTAAATAGCCTTATGTAGCTTTACTTTAAAATATTCTAACCGATCGCACCCTGCCTCTACCTACGGTTACAAGCAGCTGAGCCTTGCGGGCCACGCTCGGGCTCCTAAGGTTGCAGCCTAAGGGACAAACGGGCAAGTACGAAAAAGAAAAAATAAAAAACAAAATTATGCTAAGGTAAAATGTCGCACCCAATTTTGCAAAGCAAAACCAAGTACTCATATATGTGCGCCCAGGATGTCCAAACACACACATATATCACAAATTGCAGTAGTATCAAAGTAAAGTACTTATTACATCGCATATCTCATCATAAAGTTAAATACAAAGTTTGCTCGAAGGCAACATTATTACAAACACAGCGGAAAAACTAGCCCAACTGCCACAGGGACTCCAACTGGTGAACGTCTTCCTAGTAGTCCTGGACATCCTCTGGAAACTCTTCATATCCATTATCTGTTACCCATCCGGGATTTTCATTTGATGTAAAGCAAGTGTAAGCTCACCATGCTTAGCAAGTATAACAAAGGGATCTATGAGGCTCAAATAGGCTTGACACTGTTTAACTGCGGTTCGCAATTTTAGTTGTTCAATTTTTAGCAACCTGAATTACTACTTTAATGGACAGTCCCAAATCCCAAGTGGTATTAAAGTATCATCCAGCTTTGTCTCAATTCCCAACCATCCACCATCCACAGTAACCACTAATCTCGAAGGATCCAGACCGCTCGTATCCGTGAGCACGGCTGTTATAACAGGTTAATTATTTTTGCAGAAATTGTACATCTTTACCCACCGAGCCGTGATTCCCAATGCCGGGGTTCGCGAGACCCACTACACCTCTTCCTAGGAAGTGTGGCAGAGTTTCACTATGAAACCCTTAGCTAGTTGCACTAACAAATCGTAGCTACAAGGGAATGGCACACGTGGGCATCGCAGCACGGTGCACACCCTAACAGAAAAAGGAAAGATACCCTCTTACCCCTTACTGGAGCTACAAACGAGCTAGTACATACTAGAAAATAGGTTAAAGTCAGAGCCATTTGACACTCGGGGTTGTATGGTCCCTCCTGGGTTGCCGCTTCAGGATAAAGTCCTTATGGAGAGGCACTAGAGTACTCAACCCCGTACTCCAGCCCCCTATCTGTTGCTAAAAAGTTCCATTTTATCATATTGCATATAGTCTTTAAGTATGTTTAACAATTACTTCATGTTAAGCGCTGCAGCATCTATCCAAAATGCCTACCCAAAAACCATTGGTAACAAGGATATGTGATACAAGTAATCATCTAGGTAAAGTCCTTAAAGGCAATTCAAATTAAACTCATGCATGAATGTAAGTGGTAGTAGTTCATGGGTATCAAGAGGCCTTTGGTACACTTGCCTTCCTCAAAGTCGTCCTGGGAGTACTGCTGATCCTGTTGGGGGTCCTCAGTCACCTCGAATGGGTCACCCTCTAATCGTGATCCAATCATCAATCAAGCATCATTCCAATCATTACATGCATACAAGATAGAACTCTATTAGAACAGCACACCAAACAGTGAAAACATATGTTGAAAAACTTACAGATCTGTTCTACGCATTTCTACGAACACATGAGCGAAAGAATCACTCAATTCGGACTTAAAACGTGAAAGTTATGCATGAAATAAGATCCAGTGGCATTCCTGTAAATATTTGAACTCAAATTTGAATTAAAACAATTAAAAATCTGCATTTAAATGTACTTTGGACTGGGCACACTAATTCTGGAAAATACAGGGTTTAAATCAGAAGAAAACAGGACCTAAAAGAAATCAGTTTGAACTAATTTGGATTGCGGGTTATTTTCTTGAAACTCCAGGGGCTAATCTGCAAAACGTGCGGCTTTGACTGCTGGGTTGACTCGGCTGCTGACTGTGCTGACGCATGGCGGCCGGGGATTGGTGCGGTTCACCACGTGGCGTGGTGGATGCGGTGACAGGGCGCCGTGGACCGAGTCCGTGGGTCTACGGTGGACCGCTTATACTTCGAAACGGTGAGTTCTAATCGTGGCCGTCCACCGAAGATCCGATGGCGTAGATGGGTGCAGGGCAGCGGGCCACCGAGGAAGAGGCTCACGACGGCGGCGCCATGGCTGGTGGTTCGGAGCTCGCGGCTACGGCATCCTAGCGCACAAATTGAAGAACTGAGCGCAGAGGAAGGACGAGGGGCTCACCACGATGCGTCTGGAGGGGAGCGCAGCGTCCTGGAGAGTTCCAAAGCGGGTCGTTGACGGCGGCGACAACGTCTGGAGAGAGAGAAGGATGCGGGTGAGATGGAACCCGGGCGAATCAAGACCAAAAAGCGAAATCGATGGTACATACGGGCGCGTTGGGTCGTGGCGAAGCTCGAGGTCACGTCGGCGTCGAGTCTAGGGCGCCGGAGCAGCAGGGCTACGGGCGACAGTGGCGAGCTTCGGCGGTGGTCAGAGAAAAGAGAGGAGGATGGGGGAGGAAGAAGGGGTCGCGGGGCTTTATAGGCCAGATGGTGAGGGGAAAAGGAAGGGGAGCGGGCGGGATTGGTCACCTGCCATGTGCGGGTGACGGCGGTGGCCTTCCATCCGAGCAGCGCTGACGGCGGCCGGAGAAAGGAAAGAACCGGGGAAGAAAAAAGGAAGCTCGGGGAAGAAGAAAGGAAAGAAGGGAGAAGACGCTGATGGGTGGGGCCGAGGTGCAGTGAGAGAGAGAGCACGCGGTGATGAAAACCGAGCCAGCGGTGCTGTGGGCCGGTGCGCCGAGCTATGCGGTGCGCGCGCGGGAGGAAAAACAAGGCAGGCCGGGCAGCACGCTGGGCCGCGTGGGGTGCGGGCCAGTGCGGCAGCGCGGGCAGCCGCCGAGTGGGCCGCGCCAAGCAAGGCAGGCCGGGAAGGGGGAGGAAGAAGGCCGGGCTGGTTCTCGAGTTGGGCCAGAAGGTGAATTCTTTCCAAATCAATTTTTTTTTCCAATTCTATTTTCTCCATTTTAAATTTTATGCCAAATTCAAATAAGTTTTGAATTCAATTTCAAATCATCTAGCCCTACACTCAATCAAAAACCATATGATTCGGCATGAATGCAACAAACAAGTTTCTAAACTTATAGTTTATTTTATTTACCCAATATTTAATATTTAGCCTAAGTTAAAAATACCTAGAAAATGTATAAGAAGGGCAAGAATTCAATTGCTAATTTGTAGTAGAATTTTGGGTGTTACAAACCTACCCCCCTTAAGATGAATCTCGTCCTCGAGATTCGGATGATTCAAAGAGATTGGGGTAGTCAGTTCTCAGATCTTCCTCTCTTTCCCACGTTGCCTCATCCACTGAGTGTTTGTTCCACTGAACCTTGCACATTTTTATTATTTTGCTCCTTGTGATTCTCTCTGCTGTTTCCAAGATTCTCACTGGATATTCCTTGTATGATAGATCCCCTCGAATATCCAGTTCTTCCAAAGGAAGTTGTTCTTCAGGTACTCTCAAACATTTCTTAAGTTGTGACACATGGAAAACATCATGAACACCTGAGAGCTGCTCTGGTAATTCTAGCTGGTAAGCAACTTCTCCTCTCCTGTTGATGATCTTGAATGGTCCCACATACCTGGGTGACAACTTTCCCTTGGTATGAAATCTCTTCACTCCTTTCATAGGTGAAACTTTGAGATAAACAAAGTCACCGATTTCAAACTCCAAATCTCTTCTTCTCGTGTCCGCATAGCTTTTCTGTCGAGACTGGGCAACCTTTAGGTTTTGTCTTATTGTTTGTACTTGTTTTTCTGCCAGTTGCAAAACATCTGGTCCAAAGACTTGGCTTTCCCCCGTTTGATTCCAAAACAATGGTGTTCTGCACTTTCTGCCATATAATGCCTCAAACGGTGCCATCTTAAGACTCTTTTGGTAGCTATTATTATAGGAGAATTCGGCATATGGTAAACTCTTATCCCAACTTGTCCCATATTGCAGAGCACAAGCTCTTAGCATATCCTCCAAGATCTGATTTGTTCTCTCGGTCTGTCCATCTGTTTGAGGATGGTAAGCTGAGCTGAAGTTCAACTTCGTATCCATTGACTCATGCAATTTCTGCCAAAAATGTGATGTGAACTGTGTACCCCTATCCGAAACAATCTTCTTTGGTACACCATGTAAACATACAATCCTTTCCATATACAACTCTGCTAACTTTGCACTCGAATAAGTTACCTTGACCGGAATGAAATGGGCCACTTTTGTCAATCGGTCAACAATCACCCAGATAGAGTCAAATCCTCTCTGTGTATGGGGTAATCCAACTATAAAGTCCATTCCAACTTCTTCCCATTTCCACTTGGGTATCTTCATAGGTTGTAGTAAACCTGCTGGCCTCTGATGTTCTGCTTTCACTCTTTGGCACGTGTCACATATAGCCACATGTTCTGCTACGTCTCTCTTTAGTCCATACCACCAGTACCTCTCTTTAAGATCAAGATACATTTTAGTACTTCCTGGGTGTATGGAATAGGCTGAGTCATGAGCTTCCCTCAAGATAGACTCCCTAATAGATTTCACTTCTGGCACACAAATCCGTTTGCCAAACCATACTGTCCCTTGATCATCCATATGGAATCCTGGGGCTTTACCAATCACTATACGCTCTGCAATATCCTTGATCCTCTCATCACCCATCTGTCCTTTACGAATCTCTTGTTCCAGAGTGGATTCTACCTCTAACTCCATGGTGTTGGCCACAATACCCAAATTCAAGTATTTGAACTCCTCACACAACTCTTCAGGTAGTTGAGTTGTATAGGCCATGTTCACATAACTCCTTCTACTTAGGGCATCCGCTACAACATTAGCCTTTCCCGGGTGATAATGTATATCCAAATCATAATCCTTGATTAACTCTAGCCATCTACGCTGCCTCAGATTCAGATCTGACTGCGTGAATATGTACTTCAAACTCTTGTGGTCCGTATAAATCTCACACTTATGACCAATCAAGTAGTGCCTCCAAATCTTAAGAGCATGCACCATAGCTGCCAATTCCAGATCATGAGTCGGATAATTTAGCTCATGTTTTCTCAGCTGTCTAGATGCGTAGGCAACAACTCTGCCTTCTTGCATAAGAACACCTCCTAGACCTTGCCGTGAGGCATCACAATAGATAGAGAAACTTTTGGTGAGATCAGGTAAGATGAGCACTGGAGCAGAAGTCAGTCTCTTCTTCAACTCCTCAAAACTATCCTGGCATTGTTTAGTCCATACAAATTTGGCATTCTTCTCCAACAACGCAGTCATGGGCTTGGCTAACTTAGAGAATCCCTCGATGAACCTCCTATAATACCCAGCCATACCTAGAAAACTCCGAATCTCACTAACATCCTTAGGTGGCTTCCAACTCAACACATCTCTAACCTTCTTGGGATCTACTGCTACTCCTCCATTAGAGATTATGTGACCAAGGAAAGATACTTCTTTTAACCAGAACTCACATTTGCTGAACTTGGCATAAAGTTGATGTTCTCTAAGCTTTTGCAACACCAATCTCAAATGTCCTTCATGTTCTTCTTCATTCTTAGAATACACTAGTATGTCATCAATGAACACGACGACAAACTTATCAAGGTACTCCATAAATACTTTGTTCATCAAATACATGAAGTAGGCAGGTGCATTAGTCAGACCAAAAGACATAACTGTGAACTCATACAGTCCATAGCGAGTCACAAAGGCGGTCTTAGGGATGTCAGTACGCCTTATCCTCAACTGATGGTATCCAGATCGAAGATCAATCTTGGAAAACACACAAGCCCCTTTCAATTGGTCAAATAGGTCATCAATTCTAGGCAATGGGTACTTGTTCTTAATTGTGACCTCATTAAGTGACCTGTAGTCTATGCACATCCTTTGTGTACCATCCTTCTTTTCTACAAACAGTACTGGTGCACCCCATGGTGATGAACTAGGTTGAACATAACCCTTATCTAGCAATTCCCTTAGTTGTTTCTTAAGTTTTGCTAATTCATTCACTCCCATTCTATAGGGTCTCTTAGCTATGGGTGCAGTTCCAGGTAAAAGTTCAATTATAAACTCGATGTCTCGGTCAGGTGGCATACCTGGCAATTCCTCAGGAAAGACATCCGGGTACTCATTTGCTATCCTTATATCTTCTAAGGTTGTACCCTCCAACTGATTAACCCGACAGATTTCTGTAGCAGACTGAGTTGCCACAAACACCACTTCTTCTCCAGTTGAAGTGATAAGATTCACCGAGCTATTACCACAATTAATAACTGCTTTCTGCAACCTTAGCCAATCCATACCCAAGATGACATCGATACCGGTGGAATTTATGACTACAAGATTTGCTTGAAATTCTACCCCCCTTATGCTGAGACTAGCAGCTAAGCATATCCACTCTGCTTTCATTACCCCACCAGGTGAGCTTACTAACATGTGTTTCTTCATAACACTTACTGGAATACCATGCTTCTTTATGAATGTGTATGTTATGAAGGAATGCGAAGCACCAGAATCAAAAAGTACTGTAGCTGAGTTTGAGTTGACCGGAAACGTACCGATCACCACATCCGGTGCCTCCTGAGCTGTTTCAGCAGTAACATGGTTCACCTTTCCCCGAACGTAGTTCTGTTGTGAGTTAGTCTTCTTGGGGCATCTATTAGAGTAATGTCCCGGCTCTCCACAATTGAAACACTTGTTGTCATTAACTGCATTTGGCGCTTTTGGTGCGCCATTCCTCTGCGGAGCATTGGGGGCATTATTCCTCACTGGTACATTGTTGGGTTGCTGCTGGCGCTGAGCTGGTGCCTTGTACTGCTGTTGCTGCTGCTGTGCACGCTGCTGCTGCTGGTTGCGGTTGGGACCTGTCTGACCTTGATAGCGCTGCTGAGGTTGAGTTTGTTGAGGGTTGGTACGGAAGCGAGAGTTGCTCCCAGATTGCTGTCCTTGAAATTTTCTCTTCTTGTCCTCCATCTGGCGGCGCTTGTTCTCAATCACTAAAGCTTTGTCCACCAGCTGCTGGAAGTTAGCAAAGGTATGGGACAACAGCTGGTACTGGAGACCATCATTCAAGCCCTCCATAAACAGCTCCTGCCTCTTTCCATCCTCGTCTACCTCAGTAGGTGCATACCGTGACAATTGTATAAACTTGTCACGATATTCAGCAACAGTCATGCCCCCCTGCTTGAGAGCCAAGAACTCCTTCTTCTTCAGCTTCATCAGTCCCGCAGGCACATGATGAGTGCGAAAGGCACTGCGGAACTCAGCCCAAGTGATGGGATTAGCTTCGGTGCGGCCGAAGCGAAATGAGTCCCACCAATCTAGTGCAGCTCCTTGCAACTGTCCAGAAGCATATAAAACCTTCTCCTTATCATCACACTGGGCAATCTCCAGTTGCCTCTCAATGGCACGTAGCCAATCATCAGCTTGGAGTGGATCGGCAGAGTGCTTGAATACAGGTGGGTGTCCTTTCAGAAACTCTCCCCTCTTATTCCTGACATGAGGGGGTGCATTTCCATTCCCTTGCCCCATGTTCTGCATGTTCTGGGCCATCTGCTGAAGCAACTGGGTCTGCATCATCATCAGCTGCTCCATGGAGACTGGGGGTGGTGGTGGCAGTTCCTCGCCTCCCTGGTTGTTTCTCCTGGTGTTCACCATATGTAGAGGCATCATATAAGTCTCACATGTCCAAGCATATAACTCTTACAAGATACTGGTGTAACAAGAGTAGGTGTAGACAAGAGATATATGTAGGGTATGCAAGAAGATATTTGTTCTGAATTTTTCCAGCGAGTTGGATAGCAGCAGTGCTGTAAAACGAGCATATCTCAGTCTCTGTTTATTACATGATTGCGTAGCATACCTTCCTGGAAAGCTTATGAAATTCTCTACAACTTTCGTTTAGAATACTTTTTCAGATTTCAACGTTTACTTAGTCAAATTCAGACGATAAGAAGTACTGTTCCGGAATCCTGACAGCACAGAAACCTCGACTTACAATAGTTGTATCTCACAATTTATAATAGCTATTGAGGTGATTCCAGAGCCAGAAGAAAGATGTTGAAGTCTACTTATCTCCATAAAAATTTCATGACCTTTGAGTATCTAGATTACGAGATATGAACTGATAAAGACAGACTGTTCCGAAAGATACAGAATGGACAGCATGATAAAACGAAACCCAACTATTTATTCATAATATCCTTAAACCTTAACCTTAACTAAATGACCGTGGACATGCCCACAAGTCATCACAATCATATCAAAGATCCAAATCAACATTATTCATAATGATAAACATCCAACCATGCAACTAACATTTGTCCAACCATTAAAAGAAAGAAACTAAATACTCTCTCGCGTAGCTACGCGTGCTTATTACATATTTTTAAGACTCTCCTATGGGTACGGGTCGATGGTGGTGCTGGTGCTGGGGTCTCCAGACTCTCCTCTGGTCCTCGGGGGTGACTGAGCGGGTACTCCTGAATCCTCCACATCTGGACCTCCTAGCTGTTGCTTCAGTGTAGCGTTCTCACGAGCCAGCTGCATGTAGGCCCTCCCCATGACATCGAGCTCGTCCAGGGCCTGATCCAAGTCAGTGTGGGTCTCAGCCTCATCGGAACCATCTCCATCATCGGGGTCACCTGCTCCCTCCTGGCCACCTTGTTCCTGTACTTCCTCAGGATCTTCCTCAGAATCCTCGATCTCGATGGGCTCCTCGAACATAGGCACCTCTTCTGTTTCTTCATCCATTGGATCCTCCAGCAAGTCCTCCAGAGGTTCCCCCATGGGCACCTCCACAGATGGTTCCTCCTCCTGGTTCCTCAGAGCTTCCACCAGATGTGCCGGGACACGCTTGCCCAAAGTGAACCTGGTCCTCCTGGTGGGCATCGGAAGGGTCCTCTTGCGCGCGGTCAGCTTGGTACGGGCCATCTATAAGAATGAAAAGATTGAGTATTAGAACAAAATAATTTTTGGCAATGGATAAAGAACAGAATATAAGCAAAAATTTTATAGCAGATTAAAGTAGTAAAATAAAGATAATGTGATCCTAGAAACGTCCATTTCTAACTAGGTTGTTCATCCTACAGTCAGTTATAGCTCTGATACCAATTTGTCGCACCCAATTTTGCAAAGCAAAACCAAGTACTCATATATGTGCGCCCAGGATGTCCAAACACACACATATATCACAAATTGCAGTAGTATCAAAGTAAAGTACTTATTACATCGCATATCTCATCATAAAGTTAAATACAAAGTTTGCTCGAAGGCAACATTATTACAAACACAGCGGAAAAACTAGCCCAACTGCCACAGGGACTCCAACTGGTGAACGTCTTCCTAGTAGTTCTGGACATCCTCTGGAAACTCTTCATATCCATTATCTGTTACCCATCCGGGATTTTCATTTGATGTAAAGCAAGTGTAAGCTCACCATGCTTAGCAAGTATAACAAAGGGATCTATGAGGCTCAAATAGGCTTGACACTGTTTAACTGCGGTTCGCAATTTTAGTTGTTCAATTTTTAGCAACCTGAATTACTACTTTAATGGACAGTCCCAAATCCCAAGTGGTATTAAAGTATCATCCAGCTTTGTCTCAATTCCCAACCATCCACCATCCACAGTAACCACTAATCTCGAAGGATCTAGACCGCTCGTATCCGTGAGCACGGCTGTTATAACAGGTTAATTATTTCTGCAGAAATTGTACATCTTTACCCACCGAGCCGTGATTCCCAATGCCGGGGTTCGCGAGACCCACTACACCTCTTCCTAGGAAGTGTGGCAGAGTTTCACTATGAAACCCTTAGCTAGTTGCACTAACAAATCATAGCTACAAGGGAATGGCACACGTGGGCATCGCAGCACGGTGCACACCCTAATAGAAAAAGGAAAGATACCCTCTTACCCCTTACTGGAGCTACAGACGAGCTAGTACATACTAGATAATAGGTTAAAGTCAGAGCCATTTGACACTCGGGGTTGTACGGTCCCTCCTGGGTTGCCGCTTCAGGATAAAGTCCTTATGGAGAGGCACTAGAGTACTCAACCCCGTACTCCAGCCCCCTATCTGTTGCTAAAAAGTTCCATTTTATCATATTGCATATAGTCTTTAAGTATGTTTAACAATTACTTCATGTTAAGCGCTGCAGCATCTATCCAAAATGCCTACCCAAAAACCATTGGTAACAAGGATATGTGATACAAGTAATCATCTAGGTAAAGTCCTTAAAGGCAATTCAAATTAAACTCATGCATGAATGTAAGTGGTAGTAGTTCATGGGTATCAAGAGGCCTTTGGTACACTTGCCTTCCTCAAAGTCGTCCTGGGAGTACTGCTGATCCTGTTGGGGGTCCTTAGTCACCTCGAATGGGTCACCCTCTAATCGTGATCCAATCATCAATCAAGCATCATTCCAATCATTACATGCATACAAGATAGAACTCTATTAGAACAGCACACCAAACAGTGAAAACATATGTTGAAAAACTTACAGATCTGTTCTACGCATTTCTACGAACACATGAGCGAAAGAATCACTCAATTCGGACTTAAAACGTGAAAGTTATGCATGAAATAAGATCCAGTGGCATTCCTGTAAATATTTGAACTCAAATTTGAATTAAAACAATTAAAAATCTGCATTTAAATGTACTTTGGACTGGGCACACTAATTCTGGAAAATATAGGGTTTAAATCAGAAGAAAACAGGACATAAAAGAAATCAGTTTGAACTAATTTGGATTGCGGGTTATTTTCTTGAAACTCCAGGGGCTAATCTACAAAACGTGCAGCTTTGACTGCTGGGTTGACTCGGTTGCTGACTGTGCTGACGCATGGCAGCCGGGGATTGGTGCGGTTCACCACGTGGCGTGGTGGATGCGGTGACAGGGCGCCGTGGACCGAGTCCGTGGGTCTACGGTGGACCGCTTATACTTCGAAACGGTGAGTTCTAATCGTGGCCGTCCACCGAAGATCTGATGGCGTAGATGGGTGCAGGGCAGCGGGCCGCCGAGGAAGAGGCTCACGACGGCGGCGCCATGGCTGGTGGTTCGGAGCTCGCGGCTACGGCATCCTAGCGCACAAATTGACGAACTGAGCGCAGAGGAAGGACGAGGGGCTCACCGCGATGCGTCTGGAGGGGAGCGCAGCGTCCTGGAGAGTTCCGAAGCGGGTCGTCGACGGCGGCGACAACGTCTGGAGAGAGAGAAGGATGCGGGTGAGATGGAACCCGGGCGAATCAAGACCAAAAAGCGAAATCGATGGTACATACGGGCACGTTGGGTCGTGGCGAAGCTCGAGGTCACGTCGGCGTCGAGTCTAGGGCGCCGGAGCAGCAGGGCTACGGGCGACAGTGGCGAGCTTCGGTGGCGGTCAGAGAAAAGAGAGGAGGATGGGGGAGGAAGAAGGGGTCGCAGGGCTTTATAGGCCAGATGGTGAGGGGAAAAAGGAAGGGGAGCGGGCGGGATTGGTCACCTGCCATGTGCGGGTGACGGCGGTGGCCTTCCATCCGAGCAGCGCTGACGGCGGCCGGAGAAAGGAAAGAACCGGGGAAGAAAAAAGGAAGCTCGGGGAAGAAGAAAGGAAAGAAGGGAGAAGACGCTGACGGGTGGGGCCGAGGTGCAGTGAGAGAGAGAGCGCGCGGTGATGAAAACCGAGCCAGCGGTGCTGTGGGCCGGTGCGCCGAGCTATGCGGTGCGCGCGCGGGAGGAAAAACAAGGCAGGCCGAGCAGCAAGCTGGGCCACGTGGGGTGCGGGCCAGTGCGGCAGCGCGGGCAGCCGCCGAGTGGGCCGCGCCAAGCAAGGCAGGCCGGGAAGGGGGAGGAAGAAGGCCGGGCTGGTTCTCGAGTTGGGCCAGAAGGTGAATTCTTTCCAAATCAAATTTTTTTTTCCAATTCTATTTTCTCCATTTTAAATTTTAAGCCAAATTCAAATAAGTTTTGAATTCAATTTCAAATCATCTAGCCCTACACTCAATCAAAAACCATATGATTCGGCATGAATGCAACAAACAAGTTTCTAAACTTATAGTTTATTTTATTTACCCAATATTTAATATTTAGCCTAAGTTAAAAATACCTAGAAAATGTATAAGAAGGGCAAGAATTCAATTGCTAATTTGTAGTAGAATTTTGGGTGTTACATAAAACTAAGGAATAAAAGGAACAAGCTTCCCCTAATGGAGTGACTCCATCACAAAAAACAAAACCAATTGTAGTCATTAAGTACACAAGAACGTTTACACGGGGGCTCCCCCACGAACTTAAACTTTTTGCATCTACTACACTACTTATACTTTACAAGCTATTGGGGCGGCTCGACGGCATCTACTATTGGTGCAACCGGTGATGGCACAGGCTACTCACTCCCCGGTGGGACGACATTCGGCTTGGTTGAAGGCGGGGCGATGTCCACTTCCAATCCAGGCTCTGTGATATCCATAGGCTAGGCAACGTCCCCCTAACATGCGCTTTCAGCCATGTCCTCATGGCGGGCATCCGTCACCCACTGCGCAGAGACTTGCTCTGACACCAACCTTGCATGCGGTAGCAGGCTCTCCCCGAGCGATTGGATGTCCTCCATGCTCAAGCCATCGACATACCCGCTGTAGATAGTGGTGAAGTCCAGGTTTGGGTGGTACGTCGCCACCGAAGTCAACACTCCCGATGCTCTATAGAATAGCTCGTGTGTAATGAGGGCCCAAACCTCATCCAGGACCTCCTCCAGCTGGATGGCGGGCACGCTAGTATTTGGCGCCGACCTAAAGACTTCAGAGATGACAAGCTATGCAACATTGCGGATCTAGTCAAGTTCCCCCTCAAGAGCATGCCGCTCTTCAAGGGACTTGGCCAGCGCCTCTGCATTCTGACCAAAAGTCACCTTGATAGTCTCCAGGTCCCGCTCCAACGACTTCACCTTTCCGCCCAGTTCTGGAAGAAGGGCGACAAGCTCAGAAACAAGCTAAAGGAGGAAACCAACACGATGAAAAATAGAAAAGGTACGTACCGAGGCGGAAGTTCTCGAGGACGGAGAATTCCTTTGCCTGCCGAGCCACCTACTCGTGCAGCCGGGCGTTTGCCTCCTCCGTCCCCATCACCCAGCCCCAAAGTGTGAGCGCTTCCTGGTCTGCCTCCGACCAGGCCTTTCGCTCCGACTCTAGGGCCTTTCTCACCGACACCAAGGCGTTCCGCTTCGACTCCAGGGCATTCCGCTCTAACTCAAGGGTCTCCAGGGATTTTTGGAGCGCCGCCTCGGTGTCCAACAGGGATTTCCATAGCCCCACTTTCGTCTCTGCCTGGAAGGCCTTCGCCACCTCAAGCCCCCGCTCAGCGCCGGTCACCTGCTCCACCGCACGCTGCACCTCCACCCGCACCGTAGTCACCTCGGCCGCCTAGTCCTGGGACTCATGGGGGGCGTACTCTAGCTGATGCTCAAGCTTGGCCATCCGGGCATGCTCCATCCAGAGAAAACGGGACTTGTGGGATGACATCTCCTTCAGACCCTACGAAAACAAAAAACAAGCATGCTGAGGCAACCAACAACAGACTAAGAGATCAAGGACAAACACGAGAAACTCACCTCCACAGCAAGCTATAGGTCGACCTTGACCAACTGCTGGGCGGACTTAACCCGCTGTTGGGTGTCCTCGAGCTTCACCGATAGCTTGGCGAGATTGGACTCCATGGCGAGTCCTTTCTCCCCAAGGATGTCCTAGAGATGACACTCCTGGGAATCTAGAAGGATGAACCACACCTTGGATGGGTCCTCAGGACAGGGCAACTCTAGGTCACCCTTCGGTAGCCCGCTAGAGCGCCCAGCCTCCGACCGAACCACCGCCAGCTCCCACGATGGCACTGGCAGCTCCACCACGACATCCGCTTCATCGTTGGTTGGGATCTCCACCACCAGGGTTGTGCGGGCCATTGACGGGTGTTCCAACTCCATCCCAGCCATGGCTCCCCACGGCGCCTACAGCTCCGACCGCGAGGGTGAGCTGTGTAGCCCTTCGCCCGGCGAGGCAGGGGTCTCAGGCTCCTTCTCCTCTTCCGCCACAACTGGTGGAGGAGGGGCCATGAGGGACACCACCGGCAAAGCCTCCGCCACGAACGGGATCACCGCCAGCACCATCGCCGTCATTGTCGCCATACAAGCAACCAACCTAGGGAGCACCACCCCCAGAAGGGAAGGGTTCGCCGCCACCACCCTGTTCCCCCCGCCGCTCACCACGGCGCGCTGCAAGGTGGACCTCCAAACCTCCTGCATGAGAGTTGGGGCAATGCTCAACCCCATCATCATCCAGCCGCTGATAAAAAGTATAGGTCAGTCATACTCCAAAAAGACTCAACAAACAACAGATAAAAAAGAAACAAAGAAAAACATACCGGAAGGTAAGCGGCATGACTCTGAAAGCAAGACCTGACGTCAATAGACCCATAGGGCAAGGACTACTCCCAGGCTATGACCTATCCCCCTCACTTTAGCCGGGGGCGAAGTCATCCCAACCGGCTCCTGCCCGGCCTACGGGTCTCCACGAACTTTGGCTTGGGATGCGCCGATCGAAGCAGCAAGCGGGGCATCCTCCTGCTGCGAGTCATGCGCTGGCACTACTCCTGGTGACACATGGGTGCAAGCCCGCTCCTTTGACCGCTTGGCCTGCTCGGCCACGCCAGCAGCAGGCGAGGACAAGACTAGCGACGCCACCGAAGGGCCCAGAGACTGCGTCCGCTTAGCCTCCCGTTCATCGACGACGTCTGCACTCGTAGCGCGCTTCCTCAACATGGGAACCTCGGTGTGCCTCTCCGCCTCCTGCTCATCACTAGCAGACATCGCCACAGGGTGGTGATGCTCCATCGAGGTCACAACGACCTCCCGACTTTCCTCCTCGGAGAAAATCATGTCATCCACCTCTGTGGGATCCTCCGACTCGAGCTTTGACTCGACGTTGCTCCTTCTTTCCCTGGCCTTTACGCGCCGGGTGACCTCCTTTTCCTTCTGATACTTACGCCAAGACTCCTCGGCTTTCTTCTTCTTCCTGGCATCCGCCGCCTCCTTCTAGGCGGCCTGCCGGGCCATGCTCTCCGGTCCCTTCGGAAGGTGCGGCCAGGACATGTAAGCATCAAGTCCCTATAAAATAGGCAACTCAAAATAAAAAATAGGAAGGCAAAAGGGAAAGCACATGGAATAAGGAGAAGGAAGAATACTAGTTTGGACACCATGGAAGCGTTGAGAGGTCTGGGCTTTCCATCGACCCTCTCTGTGGGCTTCAGCTGCAGCACCCGGTCAAGGCAACTCTAGACCTCATCACTCGACAGCTCCTCCAGCGACGCATGATCGAGGTCCGTCGGGCCGCCATACCTCCACATCGGTCGTGCCCTCTCCACCAACGGAGCAACCCAATGGCGGTAGAGGGTGTGGAACACCCGCACCCCATTGAGACCATGCTGCATGAGCTTCTGGAGCTCTGCCTCAATGATCTCCACCTTCTTCTTCTCTCAACGGGAAGGGCCCCATGATTAACTATCCCGCCTCTCCAGCCTCCCACCAATGAACGCCGGGAACGGCGCCTCCACCGGATTCCTAATATAAAACCACTCCCCGTGCCACCCCCGGTTGGAGTCGCAAGGGATGTACATGGGATACAAACCCCCCGTGCTTGGTTTTCTCTGTAGGGCGAAGCCCCCCGCCGATGCGGCCTTGGGCGGATTCCCCACCGTCAAAGTTTGCTCGGAGAGCAGCCGCTAGAAGAAGTCCACATGCGGCTCCATCCCAAGGAAGGCTTCGTAGATGGTGACGAAGCCGGCGATATGCAGCACCCCCGTCGGATTGAGGTGCTGTAGCTCCAGACCCCACTCGTTAAGGAGCCCATGTAGGAACCAGTGTGTGGGGTATCCTAAACCACGCTCATGGAAGGCGAGGAAGGAAACCACCTCATCGGCCCGAGGTTGTGGAACATCCTCCCTCCTGGGAGCCCTCCAGTGGGCCACCTCCTTCGGTGGCAGAAACCCCTTCACGGTGAAGGCCTCCAGCACCGACTCCCTCACGGTCAATGACCTCCAGTCCGACATTTCGCTCCATGATTCACGAATGAATTTGTGAGTTTTCTCCTCTCCCTCGCTCTCCCCCTTTTCTCTCCTAGGAACCACCGTGGCTCTCAAAACTGGATCTCTAATACTGATGAGCTTTATGCCACAAGTGGATATATGTTTTCGCTTGGAGGTGGTGCTGTTTCCTAGAAGTCTTGCAAGCAGACTATCTTAACGAAGTCTACAATGGAAGCAGAACTCACAGCATTAGACATCGCTGGCTCTGAGGCTGAGTGGCTTCATGATCTCCTTATGGATTTACCGGTTGTTGAAAAACCTATACCAGCTATTTCTATGAACTGCGATAACCAGACTGTGATTATAAAGGTTAACAGGTCTAAGGATAACATGAAGTCTACAAGGCATGTCAAGAGACGACTGAAATCTATCAGAAAATTGAGAAACTCCGGAGTAATAGCGTTGGACTATGTTCACACGTCTAACAATCTAGCAGATTAATTCACTAAGGGTCTATCATGCAATGTGATAGAAAGTACATCGAGAGAGATGGGTTTGAGACCCACTTGAAATTTACTATAGTTGTAACCTGTTCTATGTGATCGGAGATCCCGTGAAGTAGGATGGTGAAACAAGCTAGTAGTAAATTGCGAGGAAAGATCCTTAGTAAGACTCATTTCTGATGCATATCTTTCTTTTCTGTAAGGCAGGTTGGTTTTTACCTTAATGTGTTCTAAATGGCTTGCTAAAGCAAAGATGTTGTCCTATAAAACATCTTTTGAGGAGCACACCTATATGAGTCAGACAGCTGGTCACAGTCTATGAGATTTGGGTGATCTCTAAATACTCATGAAAGGCACTGGAGTATGACTTATATGCTTCAAATAGAGGGGATGCCTTTTGCAGCCAAGTATCACCTAAGAACTTTAGTGACATTTACCTCACACAAAACTGTCAATTCAAGGCTTAGTCCATTGTTCAGTTGTGATTCAGTGAAACTATTGCTCTAGATGAATGTTCAACTTAACAGTCTCCATCAAAACACTGGTATATAAAAGAAATATGGTTTTGAGACTACTTTGTTACAAACCCTAGAGTTTGGTGTGGATTGTTGGATATATTATGGGCTTGGCCCGTATAATATTTAATAAATCAAATAAAACTCTGTGGTATGTAACATTAAGCGTTGTATGATTTAATACCATACATGATTTTGACTGAACGTTGACTTAGCTTATATGGTTGGAAATTATTCATCTTAATTGAGAAGCTGGGAAAAGGACAAAGGGGTGCCACACACGCGCGCGTGCCGCCGCCGCCGCTGGCCGGGCCGTGGCCGTGGGCGTCGGCATGGGGCCTCGACCGTGCCGTGGTAGGCAGGCAGGCGGGCATCGAGCGAGCGGGTGTGGCCAGTCTTTTGCCACTTAAATTCACATAATCACGAGAGTTTCTCTCCTTGATGGTGAAGGCGAACTGATTGCGGCAGTTACCGTCCCTTCCGCTTTACGTCTCCTAAGATTCTCCGCTGCCTTTCTTCCTTCCCCATTGCAGCCATATATCCGTAGTCCTCCGTCAGTCCTTCCTGACTTCTGCAACTGCTCCCGAGAGATACCACATCTCAGTAGCCCTCTGGCTTCCCCGTACCTCTGCGCGCACGGAGTAGCGGGAGAGCAGGTGCCTCCGGAACTCTCGTTCGCCTGAGAACCTTGCACGGGGTGAGCGGCGATTAGGTTTTTAGGGAGCGATCCGCGACTGCTCGTCCACGTACGTCTTCTTCCTGGTGGTGATGGCTAGCGGAACACGTCTTCTTTCTGGTGATCCGTTCGCGGGATTGCACTACGAACACCATCCTGCATCGACTGTGGTCCACGACTTCGAGCAACACACTATGTCGACTAGTGCGAATGGAGCCTCCGATGCCCTCGGCATGGGACCCTCCACTAGGTACAATCTAATCTCTGTGATTACTGTACTTTGCGCTTTTACTATATCGATCTGTATGTTATGTCTGCATGCTGTAGCTTTCATTAGAGATATACACATGCACATATATGCCATCACAAACCTACTGATGTTATATTTCTGGATTAAATTAACCATGAAAATGCCTAAATTTCTAACAACGTGATCTTGAAAAAAAATGTAACGCAACGACTGACTTCTATGTGCAAACAAAACATATGAATAGTCAAAGAAGCGTACATATTTTATAGTTACAATCTTGTGAAACGAACTTATATTGTGATACTTTCACTATCAGTATACTTATCTTAATTTTACCTAGCAATTGTTCAAGAAGAACATCATTAATTAATTAGCACAAATTGGACTAGCCGATTTGCAAAAAACCGACCTAGCTGAAATTCTCGAGTTTCGTCAGAGAAGGGTAGGTATCATGCTTATGTGGTGAAGGACAACTAGATTTCCTAGCAAACTAGCGAAGAACAATCAAATCTCTCACCTAAGAGAGACCTCAGCAAGGCGTGAATGTTGTCAGGTTGCCCAAGGTCGGCCACAAGCCCATGACTTCAACTCTAGTTATCGGATCAAGAGATAAACAGCAAGTAGAATTTAAAAAACATAGGCAAAAGGCCAAACATGATAAAAAGTAATTGTAGATTGTTTTGGATTGATAGGTTATTTTTCATTTGGCTATGTCTCTTTATATTTATAGGGTGGAGAGATCTTGCCTCGACGGAAGTTGGAGTCTTACAAATTTCATACCAAAATCTAGCTTCTAATTCGGACTAGGCTGATAAAATTGGCACAGACAGTTATTTTCTTTGGAAATCGGCATAGCTGGTTTCCACGAGCATGGATCTTCCTACGATGTGGCTAGTGTCCGGATGCTAGCACCCATCCGGGCACACGCGCCTGCCCCGCATGCTGCTGCGCTTGCCACCCCACGCTTGCTGCTATGCATGCCCGCGTGCTGCTACGTGACTGCGCCTATTGCTCACGTGTCGCTGCGCTCCCATGCGTGCAGCTGCGCATGCACGTGGGGACTGCCCCGCGCACATGGGGACCGTCTTCGCCTGCTAATGAAAACACTTGCAACATGAAGCATTTGCTGCAAAATACGTCTGAAACATGTGAAATGTTTAGTACATAAGCTTGCAAGATTTGTGCATGCAATTGCAACATACGTCTGAAACAGCTGAAGCGTTTGAAACATACACTTGCAACATATATGTATAGCTACTGCAACATATGCAACATTCAGATTGCTATATGAAAACACTTCAGATGAAACATTTGGAGTATACCCTTGCAACATATGTGTGAAATATATGCATCATCCAGATCAAAATGCTTGCAATAAATGTCTGTTGACGCTTGCATCATCCAGAAGTACTAGCTAGCAGGCTGTACACGCAAGTACAATTCAGAACCTTATAATCCGCACTATTCAGCTTGTTTTTTTAGTCGGAACCATATTTTTCTCTCACAATAATTCAGCCAGAACCGCATTTTTCAGCCAATTCAGCCAAGTTTCAGCAAGCCGAACAGGGCCTCGGAAGGGTAAAAAAAATGGACTGCTACGTAACAGTTTCAGAGAAAATCAACAACTTCTGCAGAGCTAATAGGCGGGCCTGTATTGATCCAGGCTCATTACCAAGCCCACGCAAGCTTGCAACTGTTGTTAGCCAAAAAAAAAAAGAAAGAAAGAACGAACACGTCAGCAGGGCAGCTGCTTGAGAATTGAGCTTGACTGACTGACTTGTCTCCCTGCACCAGTGCTGCAGCAAGCTAAGCTAAAGATGGCGGACTACGTGTATGGCCCCGGGCGGAACCACCTGTTCGTGCCGGGCCCCGTGAACATCCCGGACCCCGTGATCCGCGCCATGAACCGGCAGAACGAGGACTACCGCTCGCCGGCCATCCCGGCGCTGACCAAGGTCCTCCTCGAGGACGTGAAGAAGATCTTCAAGACGACCACGGGGCACGCCCTTCCTGATCCCGACGACGGGCACGGGCGCGTGGGAGAGCGCGCTGACCAACACGCTGTCCCCGGGGGACCGCATCGTCTCCTTCCTCATCGGGCAGTTCAGCCTGCTGTGGATCGACCAGCAGCAGTGCCTGGGCTTCGACGTGGACGTTGTGGAGAGCGACTGGGGCCGCGGCGCCGACCTCGCCGCGCTGGAGCGGAAGCTCCGGCAGGACGCGACGCGCCACACCATCAAGGCCGTGGCCATCGTGCACAACGAGACCGCCACGGGCGTCACCAACGACCTCGCGGCCGTGCGCAGGCTGCTGGACGCGTACGCGCACCCGGCGCTGCTGCTGGTGGACGGCGTGTCGTCCATCTGCGCGCTGGACTTCCGCATGGACGAGTGGGGCGTCGACGTGGCGCTCACCGGGTCGCAGAAGGCGCTGTCGATGCCGACCGGGATGGGCATCGTGTGCGCCAGCCCCAAGGCGCTGGAGGCCAGCGAGACGGCCAAAATGCCTGTTTGGTTGGCTGGTTCGTATCGTTGTGGGTTCGTGAAGAAATACTGCTAGCTGATTTGTGTGAGAGAAAAATACTGTTCTGGTTGGAAATTTACGATCATTTACGACAAGCCACAGCCAAACGTCTATGCGCGTCTTCTTCAACTGGAAGGACTACCTCAAGTTCTACGACATGGGCACGTACTGGTCCTACACGCCCTCCATCCAGCTGCTCTATGGCCTCCGCACCGCGCTTGAGCTCATCTTCGAGGAAGGGCTCGACAACGTCATCAAGAGGCACAACCGCCTCGGCACAGCCACTAGGTACGGTACGCTACGGTGGTGTTTTCTTGCATGCATGCCCACCAGGTGTTCGATCGACTCATTGCGCCAAATGCAGGCTCGCCGTGGAGGCGTGGGGGCTCAAGAACTGCTACCGGAAGGTGGAGTGTTTCAGCGACACGGTCACCGCTGTCGTCGTGCCACCATACATCGACAGCGCCGAGATCGTCAAGCACGCGTGGAAGCGGTACAACCTCAGGTCCTGGTTGAGCTTTTGGCTTTGGCTTTTGGCCCTAAAAGTTAAAAGTCTAATCAAAGGGGCTACTTTTGGAGGGTGCTTTTTCAGAAGCAGCTGTTTTTCCGTAGTTTATTTTTGAAAGCTGGTTTGATCCTGCTTTTAGCTTTTGGCTTTCTGCTTTTCGAAATTAGTGGAATAAAAAGCTCTTCCATAGTTGTTTCAAGAGAGATAAAGATAAAAGGTATATTTTATACTTATTTAACCAAACAGTTTTCAGTTTTTCTACAGCTCACAGCCCACAGCAACTTTTCCACAGCTCACAGTCACAGCTCAACCAAACAAAGCGTGAGCGTGAGCCTCGGCCTCGGCCTCAACAAGGACGCCGGGAAGGTCTTCAGGATCGGCCATCTTGGCAACCTCAACGAGGTACGAATACGATCCTAGCTGCTGTGCACTGCAGTTTGCAACGTTGGCAAATTATTAATCAATCACTGTAACTTATCTTTTGTTTCAAAAAAAAAACATTTTTGTTTTTTTGCAGCTGCAACTTCTGGGATGCCTGAGCGGCGTGGAGATGGTGCTCAAGGACGTGGGATACCCGGTGAAGCTTGGTAGCGGCGTGGCGGCGTGCCTCAACCTTTCATACATGGTCTACTTCACCCCCCAAACTATAAAACCGTCTGTTTTACCCCCTGAATTTTTCAAAACCGTCTATTTTACCCCCCGGGCGGTTTTTGGCAGCGGTTTTGCTACGGTAATGGTGGGTTTGATTTTTTTTATTTTCGGTGAATCTTTGAAAAATCACAGTAAATCATAGAAAATCGTAAAATAAAAAATCTATTTTTACTGTAGCATTAGATTGATTGGAAAATCTAATTTTGTCTGTAATTAATTGGAATAATTCATAGCTGCAGCTTCTATGGTCCAATTCTGGTGAAATTTTTATGGTACGCTAATTATTGTATGCTTGAACTATAGTAAAAATTTCGTACTCATTGAACTATGTATACCTTAGTTATAGATAAATTCTAATTAATTACAGACAAAATTGGATTTTCCAATTAATCTAAAGCTACAAAAAAAAATTATACTAAAGCATACCGTATTATATATTCACTGTGTAGATCTACTCATGTGGAGTCCAATAAAATTAGATTTTTCATTTTATGATTTTTCTATGATTTTTCAAAAATTCACCGAAAATAAATAAAAAAATCAAAACCATTGGTACTGTAGCAACCCGCGTTGCTGTAGCAGACCCGCTGTTACTGTAGCGACCCGCCGCTGAAAACCGTCCAGGGGTAAAATAGACGGTTTTAGAAAGTTCAGGGGGTAAAACAGACGGTTTCATAGTTGAGGGTGAAGTAGATCAAGTATGAAAGGTGGGAGGTTAAATAGATTTTTTCTTTTTTTTCGTACATATACGGATATACCTAGAATACACTATATATAATCTTTTTTTGCAAAAATAATGGGTATTCAACTGAATACCATTGAATACAAGTGGGCCCGCCCCTGTCTGCACGGGAAGGAAGCCCAGCCCGTTGGCCACGGCGAGCATCAGCTCCCTCATCTCCGCACATGCCGCTGCCGTCCCTGTCGAACCGAGCGAACAGGCCGCGGTACAGCCTTGCGAGCTCGTCGGGCGCCACCGCGGCCTCGTCCACGCCGAAGTGCTTCTCCAGCACCCGCAGGCTCATGAGCTCCCCGGCCATCTCCGCGTAGGTGAGCAGGCCGTCGTGGTCGGCGTCTAGCGCGGCGAACCGGCCGTCCACCGAGGAGTTGAAGGCGCCCTCGTCCTCCACGAAGCACCGCACCGTGCTCCCGTCTAGTGTCTGAACGCTCATCGTCGGATTCTCTAGGTGTTCTTCAGTTATTGGCCCGTTCAGCCGTTTGTTTCATCGTGGCACTTGGCCTGTGGAGAAAACGTGTGCTAGGTCGGTGATGGTTGTCGGTTGGGCAGTCCGACGCCAACGACTCTCAGCGTGTGTCTGTCCATGGGATCATAAAGGGCTGGATTGAATCCAACCCTATTTTTAAGAGGTGGTTAGACTCATTTTTTATTTAGTTAAGGGGTTAGGTTCATCCTATTTTTTTTCATGGTTGAAGTGCTTGGTTCAGATGGATTGGACATCTGACATGCGGGTCTCATATAGAACTATATACCTATGAGGCCAGAAAACGAAATTCTCTTGCATGTGTGGCCTTCCATCCGTTTCTAGCACTAATGGTGTTAAGTAAAGGGTAAAATGACCATTATAACCCTGGTGAAAAAATAAAGTGCGGAGTTTAGTTTGTCTGATTTAGATTTGGAGTAATATATTTATATAAATAAGGTCACACATAATAGTAAGTAATAAGAAACATAATCAGATACACAAATACGTTAAAATAAAATTAGCTTATCAAATGCATAAAAATTTGCACAAATGCATTGCAATTCACCATAGGTTCACACATAAATTTGCATACATGAGATAGGTTCACACATAAATTGTTCACTAATCCATCATAGGTTCAGTCTCACATAAATAAGGTCACACATAAATGTCACACATAAAGGCCATCTCAAGCATACATTGGGATCACATATAGCAAGCAAATTCAATATGCATATCACAAATCAAAGGCTAAGCCTTCTTTTGCTGTGTGTACTCATTGTAGGGCTGGCAGGTAGTCCTGTCTTGCTTCTTGTACCCATCGAATGGGCTGTCAAGTGGCACCTTTGGAATGTCTACGCCTTTTTCTTTGGAAGTCCTAGCTTCTTCATTTTGGGTTAGACCTTCCTTTTAACTTGAGCAGGTCGATCTTCGTGAGAAGCGACAGATAGTGCTTCAGGTTGATTTGACCCACTTCTCGACCTACAAATGGTATACATGGGCAATGGTTTTAGATTAGAGAAAAAATTGAATCAATGAAAAAATTCAGAATTAGAAAACGTACAATTTTGAACATCCAGAGTTGGAGTTAGTATGGTTTCCCTTTTTCTTACTTGAAACGTCCAGAGTTGGGGCGTAGACATGGGATGCCGCCGGTGCATCTTCCTCCAAAGGCACAATGGAACTTTGGGCAGATTTGGTGTTCCTTGCCCTCCTCTTTGGTTCTCCCCTGCAATAAGAATAGAATCAATAGCATGTACTTACAAAGGAAAAATATAAATGGTAGAGAAGTCTAGACACGTTATTACCTGATTGCTTTTATAGCTTCAATGTCTTCTGGTTTGCCCCTCTTACAATTATGCCAATGATGTCCATAGTCCACACAAATAGGGCACTAGTGCTGGCCTTTTCTCTTTTTCTTATCACCAGTGCCTTTGCATCTTTCAGTTTTAGGCCTACCAGCAACCGTGGTTAATAAAGGTGGGTGCATGAAAAATTCTGGGAAAGATTTTAGACCTTCATCATAATAATGAATATGAGCTACTTCCAAATAACCAGACGGGTACTTCTCTACCACTGATTCAACAAGGTCCTTATAATTTGTTGTGTCTGAATCAACAGCCATGTCAAAGCTAAAACATTTCATATCTTGTCTACACTTCTTACGGTTGCCCAACAATTTAATTTTTAGCTTGAAAGTTGTATTCGGGTCTTTGATATTATTCAAAATCAAAATAGCGTTTCAGAACTCGGTAAATCTATAACTACTTCTAGGAGCACAAAAGATTGTGGACTCAGACTTGAAGCCAGTCATCCTGGTCCAAGCCGACGCCATCACCAAATTCCTACTCATCCGTGTCCTGCTCGATAGGGAAGGCGCTCTGCTCGTCCACGCCCTAGGCTGCATCCACGATGGCGACCTGCTTGGGCTCGATCCCCCCGGCCTCCACCTGCTTGGGTTGGCTGCGGTCGCTGGAGGTCGGGGCCGCGCCAGGCTGGCCACAGGAGGGGCCGCTTGGTGCCGCGCCGGGCTAGCCGCGATCGCTGGAGTTGCCAGCCATGTCGGTCTGGCCCCGGAGGGGCCGCCTGGTGCCGCAACGGACCATCCTCGGCCACGCGCGCTGCACCATGGTCGGCGCCCTCCTCCATGGTCGCTCGCTCGGTCTCGTGTCCTTCCCTTGGTCGAACGGTGAACAGATGTGGTAGAAACAGGGGAATAGCAGAAGGGCACTCTGGTCATTTTGCGTATCTACTAGTGGAGAAACTAACTGAAGACCCTAACAGACTTGTCGGAAGGCCATGTAAGTAAGACAATTTTGTTTGTGGGCCTCACAGGTAAGTTAAAAAAGGGCCATGGAAGGAAGATGGATTATTTTGAGGACCATACAGGTAAATATCTCTCTCATATATCATTCTTTGGGTCCTTCTTCTTTACGTCTGCCGCTCACGCCCGCACGTCTACTGCTTGTCTGCAGCCGTGCGGCCACAATCACCTCTACTCGGTGCCGCAAGGCAGCTCGCCATAGCTCCTTCGTGCTAGCATAGCCACTGGCATCGCTCCTCCACGCCTGCGCAACTACCGTCACATCTCCTCCATGCAGCCAAGGCCACCGCTCCGTGTCCTCATGGTCGTCGTCGCCGCTCCTCAGCGCGGCGAAGCCGCTGGCCTTAGCTCCTCTGTGCTCGCGCAGCCCACCGCCGAGTGTGGCCACCGCTAGGGTTGGTCGTGGCATGCCGCCCTGCGTGGCCGCCGCCGGTGCCACGCGTGGCCCGCCACTGGCTGCTGCACATCCTACCTCTACTAGCACACAGACACACAGAAGTGGGTCAATTGATTTCTCCTATTTGGAGGAATCGAACGAACCCGAATGTACGAGGAATATTCCCTCTGGGGATGAACCCAACCTACCTACTCTCCAAACCAAACAGGCAAAAAAAAGGACCCAACCCAACCCACTTCAACCTTGGAACCAAACACACGTTTAACGGGTGCGGTGGACTAGCTAGCTAGTGGGCGTGTGACGGCAGAGGCACCAACACATGCGGTGTTAGGTCATACACTACTAGTTTAGAATATATTACAATTAATATCTTTAATACCAAATAAATGCACTATCAAAATATATTTCACAATAGATTTTAATAGAACTAATCTGGCATTGAAAATGTTTGTGCATTTTTCTATAAACTTAGTCAAATCTAGAAAAGTTTGACTTATGATGAAACTTAAACACATTACATTTTGTAATATAGGGAGTATGTTTCGTGTAAAGATAGTAATGGTGTATGTTTAGGTAAAATACACTCTAGAATACACCGTAGACATATACACATCATCTATGTGGCACAACACCGTAGTTCCTCATTGAAAATAGATGGTTACTATAGATGTCTTCAACATCTGAGCAAACACTAAGTTAACGAGCCATACTAGATGATGCCGCAAATTCTTGCTCCAAGCTGTAGCACCCAGACATCATTGGAACTATTAAATGTGTATCATTGACAAGCACATCAATGTGTTCATGTGGGTATTGAGTTTCTGAGCGTAACAAAGGTTCTATTTCTCCATTCTTTTCAATTAAAAGATTTGTTTTGTACCTTATCCTCTTTGTTCTTAGAAATTGTAATCTCATATCTACTTCTTTCATACTTGGTCTATGCCCTCCTTTGGATCTTAAGCATGCTTCTATAATTGTGGCAACATCATTAATCTCTTCTTGGTCTGCCTCTTCCCTAACTTGATAATCTATTATTTCCATGAGAGCCCCTTCCTGTAGTCCTTCAACGAAGTAATGAGCTAAGCTTTGTTTTGCGCCTGATTCATTGATAAAAATTGGCTTCTTTCTTGTCAAAAGTTCCACAAGTATCACTCCTAAACTATGCACATCACTCTTCTCAGTTAGTTGACCTGTATGATAATACTCTGGGTCTAAGTAACCAAATATTCCTTGGACAATTGTCACCACATGTGTTTCATCAAGTGAAAGAGATCTTGAAGCACCAAAATCAGAAACCTTTACAGTGAAGTTGTCATCCAAGAGTATATTGGAAGACTTCACATCTCTATGGAAAATTGGTATTGCAGCAGTTGAGTGTAGATAAGCAAGTGCTCCTGCTGCTTCCAGTGCAATCGATCATCCCATGATAGCAAGCATTTTGCTGCAGTATTTTCATGAAGAATACCATATAGAGTGACATTCGATATGAACTCATATACTAGCAAGGGTACCTCATCTTCCAGGCAACAACCAAAAAGTTTCACCACATTGCGGTGAATGATTTGAGACAAAATAGCAACCTCATTGATAAACTGATTTATCACTATTTGCTCCACTATTTTGGACTTTTTTATGGCCACGACACGTTGGTCAGACAAAATCCCTTTATAAACTGTGCCATGCCCTCCATGACCTAGAACACGAGTAGCATCAAAGTTGTTGGTTGCTTCCTCTAGTTCATCCAAAGTGAATATCTCTGTTTTGTTTGCAGCGCTTTCATCCGATATTAGCTGCTCCAAGAGTAGTCCTTGATTTTTCTTGAAGTATGTTCTTCGGATTTTCCTTTGGATATCTTTTTCCACCTACCGGTGAGTACAATCGTACCAAGTGCAAAACTTATGGATCCAAGGCCACAAGCAAGCCCAATTGCAATCCCTACATCCATTAAATGTGAACGTGAATATTTTGTGTTTTTAATTTTGATAGATAAATACATGACTCACCGAGAATTAGATTACGCTGCTTAGCTAACATGACACATTTATGTTTTTTTGGATCATACTCTTTCCCATGATGGCAACTTGTACAATTGAAGCCTCCATCAAAGTTGTGGCATATTCCATTGCATTTGTTTGGAATAGAGCACTCATCAATATCTGTATGAGTAAGATGGTTACAAAGTTTGGTGATGCAAGTAAAGCATGCATGCATTTATTGCCATTTAAAGAAAAGTAACGTGATGTGTGATCATGTAGAACCATTGGTGGTGCAAGTAGTTGTCAGACCCTTTATTTGTCGACAACAATAGTCATTGGATCTGTTATATTTATAAATAAAATCACCCCCTTTTATATGTCATTAAAAAATAGTCAATAACCCTACAAATCTATATTTAAGTTACCTGCTTTTGTCCGAAAGATAATATAAAGTAAACCCTAAATTATCATACAACTTACCCCACCTCTACCATTTTGTAAGATATCATAAATTAACCTTCCACAAATTTGCATCTAATTACCTATATGTGTTATTACATAAAATAAACTAAAATAATCCCTTAAATCCACATATACATTATCTAAATATGTTTTGTGAAAAAGATATTGTAACCCCTAATACTCTTCTAAAATATCCATTTCTACTGCTATAGGTATATATAAAATACTACTCTAAATATCCATACATGTTATATGCCACCATATAGACATGCACGAAGCTATATACAAGCACACATTTCCACAGTTTAACAAGTACAAAAAAAATATTTCCTTAACAACACATAACAATAGTGACACTAACAATGTACTTAAATTATATTAATAACCCATAAAATTAAATTATGTGAGTTGCTACGTTGGGCAATTCATACATCTTAACTAAAAAATTATGACATACATACATTTATAGTTCACTTGTAAGCAGTCTGTTATTTAAAAAGATATACTATTAAACACATAATCCTTAGAAAAAATTCAACATCTCAAACGTTGAGTAGTAGGCTGACAATTATACATGCTATTTGAGCAGTAGGCTGTACAATTGTATATGCTATTGTTGAACAGTATGCTGAACAATTGTATATATTATTGGAGAAACCTAGAGCATCTCTAGTGGGTCCAAACCCACCCCTACCCTAAATTTGAGGAGTGGAGACAAAAAAAAGGTCTAGCGGTCCAACCACTCAAGCGCTCAAATTTGAGAGGCCCCCAAATCCCTCCACTCACCCCTTGTTCCTAGGGTCAAGTAGGTTCCCCTACATTTTATTTTCTATTTTTTCATCCACCACCGTCTACCTGCCCGATTCCCTCTACTCTCTGCCCAACCATGCTGCCACCATGTGCCTTCTTCCTAACCATTGCCGCCTCGAGGTTACGATCAAATCTGGCAACCTCAATCCCTTCCTGACCCTTCCTCCCACCAACTGAGGCCTCTCTCGTGCATGTCGGTGCCAGGAGGGAATGGCGCATACTCAATGGTCTCAGCGACTATGTTCCATCATAAGCTAGATCTTACCCCTCTCCCTTGCTGACACACCCTCTCTAGAAAAGATCTAATCGTTCTCCTTATTTTGTGGCTTTTTATTCATCTCCGATGATTACATCCTCTCCCTTCTTGGTCGCTCCTCCTCCCTGCTAAGCTCGTCAACCGGTGTGGCACCTCCACTGATCAAATAAAGCAGAGAGAAGGAAAAAAAAGTTGGCTCTTGAAGATTTGCTTTGGCAGGAGAACCTTGTTGACCTCGTACACGCCCACCGGAGCCGTCGCAGCCACGCTGCTCCCGATCTTCGCGTCGGACCACGCGGACCTCACCAGGATATTGGCACAGTGTTCGGTGAGGTTGAGCGTGTACCGGGAGCCGGCAAAGGTCGTAGCTCACCAGGATGCAGGTCGTAGAATTTGGGGAATGCGTGGTACAGGAGCAGGGACTTGAGCTGCTCCTTGGAGAGCCTGGCAAGCGTCGTCTTCTTCGGTAAAACAGCATATCCTCGTTTGTTCTCATAAATCAGTTCAGACCAGAGGCCAAAAAAAAAAAAAAAAAAATTAGTTCAGACCACAACAAATCCTTGGGAATGAACATGTGTGAATTTTGAAACAAATTACTCATCTTGAACGTTAACTTGTTAAGTTACAAAATAATTAATGGCTTTAGGTAATGAAAGAACAAGCATCTGCACACTACCTATGTTGTGACTTGTTTGACACTTCAAAATTTGAGAGAATTCCTTATTTGACACTGGGAAAATGAGTCGTTCCTTTCTTGGCCCTGAAATTTTCTTCGTTCCCTATTTGACACTCACTTCAACTTTCATCCCTAATTTGACACTACCATCAAATCCGTTAGCTAACGGTGTTAACTGGCTGTTAAAAAGACGTTTTTGCCCATAGAAAAAAAGCGGCGAAGCTAATTTGAGAGAAAATAAAAAACCTATGCCCGCCTCTGATGTATGCGCCCAGCTGCAAAAAAAAAGGCGCAGGTTTTTTTTCCTCTCAAATTTGCTTCACCGCTTTTTTTTCTAAGGGCAAAAACGTCTTTTTAACAGCCAGTTAACACCGTTAGCTAACGGATTTGACGGTAGTGTCAAATTAGGGATGAAAGTTGAAGTGAGTGTCAAATAGGGAACGAAGAAAATTTCAGGGCCAAGAAAGAAACGACTCATTTTCCCAGTGTCAAATAAGAAATTCTCTCTCAAAATTTAGAACTCCATCGGTCTTCAGGTACAGCCTTGCGAGCTCGTCGGGCGCCACCGCGGCCTCATCCACGCCGAAGTGCTTCTCCAGCACCCGGTTTAGTTCGCGAAATTTGGAAATTTAGATACCATAGCACTTTCGTTTTTATTTGGCAATTAGTGTTTAATCATGAACTAATTAGGCTCAAAACGTTCGTCTCGTGATTTTCAACTAAACTATGCAATTAGTTTTTTTTCGTCTCCATTTAATGCTCCATGCATGTATCGCAAGATTCGATGTGATGGCTACTGTAACACTTTTTGAAAACTTTGGGAACTGTTTAGTTCCACACAAAAAGCCAAAATTTTTTGCATAGTACCCGTCACATCGAATCTTGCGGCACATGCATGGAGTACTAAATGTAGACGAAAAAAAACTAATTGCACAGTTGGATGAGAAATCACGAGACGAAACTTTCGAAGCTAATTAGTCCATAATTAAACACTAATTACCAAATACGGAAGTGCTACAGTACCCAGACCCCAAAAAAATTCCGGATCGCCTAAGCAAGCACGCGGTTGGTGGTATTCCTGTGCGTGAGTAGAGCAGTAGAGCAGAGTCACGCTGACATCTTGCAGCTTGTTTTTCCCGATTCGACGCAGGGCAGCTAGTACTTGGCATGTACGTGTGGACCTGAGGCCACGTACGTGTCCACGCTACAGGTAAGTTTGCTGCCTATTTATTTTTCCGGGGCGGTGGTTTTTTTACAGGAGACGAAGAGATACTTTTTACTGGAGACGAAAGGATAACACCTCCCATGGCTGACACCTTACCTATCATTATTTACAATAAACATATTTGTGTTACACATATTTAAAAATCCAAGACTGTTTTGCGTCTGTTTTTTGTGGGTAGCACATTATCCGAAAAATTGTGCTGTCCTAATTCATAATTAATTCAGAGAAATGGTACTACAAAAAATGTTCAATGTAAAAAAATTGTACTATCAGAATATGTTCAATGTCACAAAATGACACTGCCAAAAAATCTTTTAAGAAAATCACTTTAAAGAGGCTTGAGAGGTCAGATCTAAGTGCTATCTAAAGAACCAAAAAAAAGGTTGGGCTATGTTTAGTTCCTCTCAAACTCTCAACTTTGGCACTATAAAAAAAGAAGATTCTCCGTCACATCAAACTTGCGATACATGCATAGAATACTAAAAGTAGACGAAATTAAAAACTAATTGCACAGTTTGGTTGTACTTTACGAGACAAACATTTTAAGTCTAATTAGTTAATGGTTGAACAATTATTACCAAATACAAACGAAATGCTATAATGACGCTACAGTATATTTTGCCAACTTTGAACATTCAAAGTTTGGCAACTAAAAGGCCTTGTTTGCTTATTCAGAACAGCAGCCGCAGGTGCAGCTTTTGCTTTTTTTCCTCTTTTTGACAACTGTAGCAGCAGCGGTGGCTTTTGGCTGCACCAGCCAGGTGCCGAACACATAGAAAGTCAGTGCTATATTACAAAACTTTTATGTTTCCTTACTAAATAAGGAATTGCATTATTTTTTTGCTAAATAAGGAATTTATTTGATATTATATTTTTTAGATAAAGGGAGCAGTTAGAATTGTATTATTTTCTAGACAACAAAGGGAGCACTAGTGAAAGCCCTAATTTAGTTTTGGTTAATTGATGAAACCTAAGTGTACTAATCTTTGATTCTAAGTGTATATGAGATAGGTTTTTACACACCAAGCGGTGGAGCTTGATGGCAACCATGGAGGAAGATGGTGATGGCCACATGATGATGGATCAAATGCTCCACATTTGTGACAAGAAAGAGAAAAAGAAAAATGGGCTCAAGACAGAGGTATAAAGCATAGGAGCTATTTTGTTTTGGTGATCAAGACACTATAGAGAGTGTGATCATATTTAGAATAGATAGCCGTACTATGAAGAGGAAAAATAATGGTAAATTGTGGTTATCAAGTGCCACTAAGAGAATTCATTCATGTAGATGCATTAGTACCTAGTGTGTGCTAACTTAACCCTTGAAAATTGCTTTGGAAAATGCTAACACACGTGCACAAGTGGTGGAACATTTTAGTGTTAGCACATGGAAGCAAGGGTGGAAGATAGAAGTTGAAAAGAAGAGATGAAGTGCTCCAAACCCTGTTGAGCTGGTGGTCCAGACCATAGTGCCTGAGTCCAGTTGGAAACCCTAGGTGTCGGGTATCAATATTAGGGATACCCGGCATAGGAAGTTTAGCAGACATAAACTCTAACTTGTCTGAACGATTAAAGACGAAAGCTATAGTCTTTTCGACCCCACAGAGGGGTTTTCGTCTCGCCCGATCCCGAGGACGTAGACTCCGCCTCGCCCGACCCCGAGGGCGCGGTCTCCGTCTCGCCCGACCCCGAGGGCGTGAGCTCCGTCTCGCCCAATCCTGAGGGAATGGGCTCCACCTCGCCCGACCCTAAGGGCGTGGGCTCGCCTTCGGAAGGAAGCATCAGCCCAACATGGGCACGCGCTGTCGCCAACCACTACCGATGGGAAGGCTGCGCACGTCTCGATATGACTCATCGCCACGACGGCCACGCCGGAAGACACACGTCTCCCATGACCACAACAGGAGAGCACTGTGCTACCAACTCCCTGCCTGACCTTCGTCCAACGTCAGTCGACTGGCACTGTACCACCAACTACCCGTATGGCCTCTGTTAGGGGATTCATTGACCATACCATCCGCCCAGATGAGATGGACGACAAGACCGGCGCACAACGCCCGCACGTGTGCTACAGCGGCTAACAGGACTCCAGCATGGTGCCACTTCCACCATGATCTACAGGGTTAGCGGGACCCACGCAAAAAGGAGGACGACGCAACCCCAAGAGCCTTTTTTCTCTTTCTTCTTTTCCTCTTTTCTTCTCTCTTTCTCCGGTAACCTGCTCTCTCCCCTTGGTCTATAAAAGGGGCGGCAAGACATCGTTCAATTAGGGGAGATCGATCAATCGATAGATCGAGCAATAGAGACATCGATCAATCGAACCTTCGAAGCCTCAACACGCTCACACAACCAACCAGAGCACTTCAACTCCACTTCATTCGATCCACGCCTCAGAGACTTAGGAGCTCCTCCCTCTCTCGCCAATTTGTAACCCCCTACTACAAACCAGGTGCTGGTAACACGAGCAGCCCGAAACTAGACATAGGGACATTTAGCCTGAACCAGTATAATCCTTGTGTCCTCTTAGCACACCATCCAGGCTAGATGCGCAATATACAAATTTACTTGTTGACTATTCGAAACACCGATAGTTGGCGCGCTAGGTATGGGCTCTTTGCGTGTCATGTCGACACCACTATGCTGCGGATGGCTAGCCATGATGCGAGCTGGGCCTCAGGCACGCACGTGTGTTTTGGGAGCCTAGACTTCATCGTCTCCATGGAGGGAGAGCTGGCACGGGCTAACGGCCCTACCACACCGCCTCATGCCATCGGTCTCGATGTGGTCGTCGAGACCCTCGGAGAGCTACGACAACACACCCCGAGAACCCGCGCTCCCAAGAGTGACCAGCCCACCGCTTTTGATGGCGAAAGGCTGGAGCGCCAGCTTAACGCCTTCCTAGGACCCCGACCATCCTAGGAGGACCTGCACATCTTCTCCTTCTCGTTCGCCAACGTCATGGCATAGTTTTCTGGCGAAGAATCACTCTCCCTGGAAGGCACTATCTGGATCACCCCGTCGGCATTTCTGTTCGGTCTCCGCAACGCTGCGGAGAGCGTCGAATACCAGGTATCGCAATACCTGCGTCCGTCCACCGCAAACAACGAGTTCATGGGCGTGACAGATTATGTTTCAGAGTCCTTCTATGACCTGATCGTGGAAGGCTCCAAGATCGTCTCCGATTCCGACTCTAGCGAGGGGAGCCACCACCCCTCGTGCAAATGTTTCATGGTGGAAATCCACGATGGGCAGGATGAAAATGTCCACGGTAGGGAAGCCACTCCCCTAAATGGCCAGGACAACATGGCCGAGGGGGACGCAAGGGCCCCGCACATGGAGCAGTTGCGGGCGTGGCAAAAGGAGATCAAGGATGCGTGACTCCAGCTAGAGTAGGAGCGAGCAGAGCTTGAGCGCGAGATCGCACACCATGCAAACAGTGAGCACGCACGAGCCATGGCACTCGATGTGCATAGGAGGATCATTGAGGACGACGATTGCCTCCCACACTTCGCCCACGCTAGTCAGAACATAGCCATCACCGCGGCTATGATCTGGAGCATGCCAGAGCTCATGATGCCCGATGAGCACCGAGCTCATCAGGAGATCTGCATGTTGCTTGAGTGATCGGTGGTGCAGCAGGCAGAAAGCTCGATGTCTCATTGATGTGAGCTCAGTGTCAGCCAGCGCGCGTCCTCAGGACATCATGCTAGGGACATGTCCATCCACCTAGCACCGTAAGATGGCGGAAGGCCCGCCAAGGCCCCGATACAAGGATGTCTCAGCCGTGACCATGACGCTCGGCTCACCCTGAATGCCCGAAGGCATGCACAGGGTGACATAGAGGAGGCAGCCGACCGTGGCTACCACCCTCGCTGCAGCGGATGCTATGACTACAAAGAGGACCAGAGTCCTAGCCTTGAACCGAAGGGGCCTCAGGCCTTCGGCTAGCATATCCTCAAGGCAGTGCTCCCGCCCCGATACCGCCCACCGACAAACATCCCAAAGTACTCTGGGGAAACAAACCCTGGCTTGTGGCTCGAGGACTAACGGCTTGCCTGCCGGGCCGGCAGCGCGGTCAGTGAAGACTTCGTCATCTGCAATCTCCCCCTATTCCTGGCCGACTCAACACGAATATGGCTAGAACACCTTTCGCCCAACTGCATTCAGAGTTGGGCGGACCTAAAGCAAATCTTCGTGGGGAACTTCCAGGGCACCTACACGCACTCTGCGAACCCCAAGGACTTGACGAACTACCGACAGAAGTTGGGAGAGACTCTCCACGAGTACATCCAAAGCTTCTCCCTGCAGTGCAATGAACTCCCTAATGTCACCGATGTCAACGTCATCGGAGCCTTCCTATCGGGGACCACCTGCGAGTCCTTGGTCCATAAGTTGGGATGTAAGGACCCACGGACCACCAAGGAACTCCTCAACATCGCGACCAGCCACGCATCCGGTGAGGAGGCGGTTGGAGCAATTTTTGATCACTCCAGAAGCAAGGCAAAGTGGAATGAGGACGCCAACGAGGGCCCCTCCAATCGTTCGCACAAGAAGAAGAACAAGAAACGGCACGAGGGCTCGCTCGTGGCAGCCACCGAGCAGAAAGTCAGTCGAGCGCCGGCCGAGGGCACCCCAGATCACTTCGACAAGCTGCTTGAGGGGCCATGCCCGAACCACGTCGGGCCTTTGACGTAGGCGATTTAGTCCTTCGCCGCATCTAGAGCAACAAAAATCACCACAAGCTTTCTACGCCGTGGGAAGGACCGTACATCATCGCAAAAGTACTCCGACTCGGCACCTACAAGCTCAAGACTGCTAATGGCAAAGCCATCATCAACGCCTGGAACATCAAACAGCTACGTCGCTTTTACCCTTACTTTTTCCATTCCAAAGCTATCAATATGCTCATAAAACTAAGTAATGTCTCTGAAAATTTGAAAAATGTTACCTCCTATCAGATTTGCTTCTGATTTAATTGGTCTTCAGTAACACCCGACCTCGACAACTACCTGGGTCAGGTCTTACTTGGGGGCTGATAGGAGTACATATACTCAGAAACATTTTCCCATCCGACCTTTTTTATGACAAGATCTAGAAATAAGAGTTGCCGAAAACTAACGATGAGTAAAATTGGTCGGAATGCAAGAAGCCTACGCCCCAACGGCTATGGCATCGCTTGCTCACTAGCATGATCATTACTTAGTCGCTCACAACTTAAATTTCTAATGCCTTGACATATGTCAAAGGTTGGATAGCAACAAACTTTTTATATATAAGAAGAAAGGCCGAACAACGTTCCCAGTCATAACAAAAGACCAACGCCGGACTCAGCTATCTAACTAACCCCTTGGAGGCAGGATTTCTTCTTCAATCTTCTCTGCTAGGTCCTATGCCGGGGGAGCCACTTCCTTCTCGATCTCGTCTAGCTCGGCGTCAGTGTAGCCAGGTGTGAAGCCCTCACTGATCACTGGCAGGTCGATGTCGATGTAGTGGGAGCGGGCGATCGTGAATGCGCGTTGGACATTGGCGCACAGGGCCTCCCTTGCGAGTGAGTGCCCGACCCAGGAGGTGGGTAACCCGAATGGCAAGCGAGCTCATCCCCTCAGCTGGGGCAACCCCGAGGTCATCGAAGACCAACCCGATGGCAATGCGCAAGGAGTCGTGCTCATCGCTCTCCGACTGGAGTTAACCCTGTGCCTCGGTGAGTTGCCTCTGTAGGTCCCAAGCCTTCACCGCCTCTGTGGCAAGCCAGTCTTCAAGGCCTGCCCAAGCCGAACATCAAAGAGCATCAGAAAACCAACTGCAAACATCAAGCAAAAAAGTGACAGGGGAAACAGAGGAGCAAAGGCCGGAGCTTGAGAGCTAATGGTAGAAAAGCTAGAGGGGCAAGGATGCAGTTGTGCCTGTGGAAGACAGGGAGAAATGGCTCCATTTATAAGGCAAAGGGCAGAGCGTGTGAGAGGCAAGCCGTCTACCTCAATCGACGCGCCCCACACACCTCGCCAGTTCTGCTTCTTTGGGAGTCGTGCCCTCACTGTTCCTCGCTGCATCACCGCATCGCCGTCTCAGGAAATGAGCGCATGCCTATCCCAAATCTTCCCCGTGAAGGATCCGCTAGGCGATGGTTCACCTTCAAAGGCCATGGGCCACCGCAGGTAAGTGGGATACGGAGCTAAAAACGCTCCCACAACCCATTAAGGCCTAGGAGTTCGAAGGCTGGCCCGCTAGTGGGTTCATAGACGCTCCGGGGCACCCTAGAGTGAGGAGAGGTTAAGGACGGGCCCACTAGCGGCCAATACCCGTGGCATGTGAAGCGCCATGGGCGTCCTGACCCATGTTTTGAGTCTTAGATGATGAAATGTCCATGGTTTTTTCCTAAAAAAGGCAGCAAGCCCTCGGACCGATTGAACGAATCCGAGAACTATATAGACCGGCCGCTAAGAATCTAGAGTTAGTCACCAGTTGACCTTGAACTGGGCCCCCATGAAGGGGATGCCGGGGCTCCACTCGAACAAGCCTATTAACAACTCACCGAGCACTGTGCTTCATCCAGCGAGGAAAGCACGGCACGGCTCAACCCCTCCTTTCTAACAAATGAATGTGTGAGGGATGATGATCACAAGATGAACCAATCCCTCGACCGGACCCCTGCTATGCGCGAGGGCTCGGGGGCTTGGAATCGCAAAGAGACCGAACACGCGGTCACAGACAAACGATGGATCACCTCAAAAAGCATTTGTAGGAGTGTCCCACTCCTCCACAGGCTCGGGGGCTACTGTTGGGTATCAATATTAGGGATATTTGGTATAAGGACTTTAGCAGACATAAACTCTAACTCGCCTAAAAGATTAAAGACGAAAGCTATAGCCTTTCCAACCCCACAGAGGGGTCTTCATCTCACCGAATCCAGAGGGCGCAGACTCCACCTCGCCTGACCCTAAGGGCGCGGTCTTCGTCTTGCCCGATCCCAAGGGCGCAGACTCCACCTCACTCGACCCCGAGGGTGCGAGCTCTGTCTCACCCGACCCTGAGGACGCGGGCTCCGTCTCACCCAATCCCAAGGGAACGGGCTCCACCTCGCCCGACCCCGAGGGCACGAGCTCGCCTTCGGAAGGAAGCATCAGCCCAACATGGGCATGTGCTATTGCCAACCACTACGGATGGGAAGGATGTGCACGTCTCGATATGACTCATCGCCACGACAGCCACGCTGGAAGACACACGTCGCCCACAACCTCAATAGGAGAGCACTGTGCTACCAACTCCTCGCCTAACCTCCGTCCAACGTCAGTCGACTGGCACTGTACCACCAACTTCCTGTATGGCCTCTGTCAGGGGATTCGTTGACCATACCGTTTGCCTAGATGAGATGCACGAAAGACCAGCACACGATGCCTGCATGTGTGTTGCAGCGGCTAACAGGACTTCGGCATGGCGCCACTTCCACCATGATCTACAGGGTTAGTGGGACCCACACGAAGAGGAGGAGGATGCAACCTGGGAGCCTTTTTCTCTTCTTTTCCTCTTTTCTTCTCTCTTTCTCTGGTAACCTGCTCTCTCCCCTTAGCCTATAAAAGGGGAGGCAGAACACTGTTTAGTAGGGGGAGATTGATCAATCGATAGATCGAGCAATAGAGACATCGAGCAGTCAAACCTTCAAAGCCTCAACACGCTCACACAGCCAACTAGAGCACTTCAACTCCACTTCATCCGATCCATGCCTCAGAGACTTGGGAGCTCCTCCCTCTCTCACCAGGTTGTAACCCCCTACTACAAACCAGGTGCTGGTAACACGAGCAGCCCAAAACTAGACATAGGGACATTCAGCCTAAACCAGTATAATCCTTGTGTCATCTTAGCACACCATCCAGGCCAGACGCGTAATATACAAATTTACTTGTCAGCTGTTCAAAACACCGACACTAGGTGAACAGTGAGACGACATGGAGGCAGCGTCCAGACCGGACTCTGCTCGGTAGATGGTTTGGACCATCAAGCCTTGATCTGGTAAAAGTGGCCATGGTGACATGGCGTGAGGAGAAGCTATGAGGGAGGTCCGGACCCTGGCACATGGTCCGGACAGAGCGAGCGGATTGGGTCCAAAGAGTTTTGGCACTCTCTGAACCTCTCTATGTTGCTCTAGACCTATCGATGGGGAACCCTACAGGCCCCCCATGGACCATACTGCAGGGAGGTAGACCTTGGTAACAAGGCCTACAGCCCAATCGCCAAGAAGAATGCGGAGCAAAGCAACGTGCAAAACCGAAACTCCAACGCAAACTATAGAAGGAAAGGTGCCCGAAGCGTAGCTTAGGACTCTGACCTTGTATCCGAATAGGACACAAACAACGCCTCTCAGCGCCTAGACTATAAAGGGCTGGTGAGGGTACCCATTGTAAAAAGAGAACGCATACCCGATACTCAAAGCAATACAATGCAAACAGGCTAACGCCAAAACTGGACGTAAGGTTATTACTCGACCAAGTCGAGGGCCTGAACCAGTATAAATCGTGAGTCTCTTTGCGTAACCGCTGAATTCCGCTATTTGCCGAAGCCCGAACAACTATCCTGGGTACCCCCGTGGCAGGCTATCGGTGGTAAAACATCGACAGCTGGCGCACCAGGTAGGGGCTTTTGATGAATTTTTTCTCGAGAGTTCGGTGGACCTCAACCTCAAGATGACCTTTTCGGCGGGAACAACCTTTGTCTTCAGATCCTGGATCTATAAGGCTAACGGCGACGGCAAGCTTCGTACCCGTCTCCGAGAAGAAAAAGAATTCGATGACAAAGTTCAATACAAACTCGCCGAGAAGATAACGAAACTCTCAACTTCGGATACAACTCGGAATAAGGAAGAAAGCGGATACGAAACCGACTCTGAAAAAGAGATACAACCCGATTCCAAGACAATCTTCACGGCACAAGAGCCAAGCCTAATTGGACTCGGAGACACAACAATGATAGCGAAGGGATACGACCCGTACAACTCAAAGAAGAACTTGGGAACTTACGGACTGCGCAATGCGGCATCAGTCTATCAACACTTTACCCAAAACAAGATGAACTCAGCAAGAAGAATACTCCTGGAGGGAGCACAAGAAGGGATGATCATGATAGTGACCCCGCAAGATTGTGTGGTGCATTGGCCAAGTTCTTTCACCTCAAGCAAAGTCCAGAATGGCACGCGCGTTGAAGAACTACCTTATCAAGAGGGAAAAGAACTCGGATCTAGTTCAGAAGCTACAGACAGCTCAACCAAACAAAGGATGGAATATCATACAAGAAGAGCTCAGAAGAGGTATACTATATACATGGCGGAGTAGTTAGAACAACCTTTGGAACCACCATAGATACCAGATATAAAATCTATAGACGAATCAGAAGGCAACATCTCGCCAGATGAGAAAAGCGACAGCAACGAAAATGATGAGCAAAGACTAGCAAGGTTAAAGAAGAACAAATTGAAAGCTAGATGGAGGAACCAGGCTAAACAAAGGAAGCAAGTCTGGAATAAATACAAAGCGGAGCTAACGGAATACAATAGAAAGAAGGCAGAAAAAGAAGCCACAAAAAATACAAAAGGGAAAGAATTGAAGAATTAACAAAGGAGTTGTACACCCTCACGAATAACAGGAAAGCAAAGGAAGACCAGAAGAAAGAAGTTGGGGGATCAGAAAAACAACTCGGTGAAGAAATTCCACAGGAGCCACAAAGGGAGCAACCACCCAAAAAATTGAATTTTCAAAGGATATGACCAGTAGAAAGTGCTGATATCAATGGAAGGAAGGAACACTACTCAAAGCAACAAGAAAGAGACAAACCAGAATTGAGCCAACGCTACCAAGAAATATCAAGAAGATTTGGCAAAGAAGATGACTATGGAGAGTCTGAGTTAAAAGAAGACAGGTCTTATTACAGAAGGGCAAGATCGCCAGATTACGGAAGAACGGAACCATACGACAGATTACCTTGTTTCGTAGGAAGACTACAAACTTTAAAGCTACCGCACAAGTTTAAACCAGCAAATCATTCCAAGTATGATGGCAAAGTCGAACCAAGACAATGGCTAAAGGTTTACTCCCAGTCTATTGAATTAGCTGGAGGAGACGACGACATCAAAGCTCTATTCTTCCCAATGGCCCTCAAAGCAATGCCGCTACAATGGTTTGACAAATTGAGGCCAAGATCAATCAGGTATTGGGAAGACTTGCAAGAAGCTTTCTACAACAACTTCGCAGGCATTATTACCCATCCAATGACTGCAGCCGAATTGAAAGGAGTAAAGCAAAGGAGAGGAGAAAGTCTAAGGGAATACTATAGGAGATTTGGAGAATTCAGGGCTCAAGTCCATGACATTACTGATAGGGAGGTGATAGAGGCCTTTGCAGAAGGAATCTGGGCAAATTGTCAATACAAGGACTATTTCAATGAGAACCCAAGAACAAATGAAGACTTCAAGAGGGTTGTTGAGAAGCTAATTTCGTCAGAAGAAAGAACTCAGCATAGATTTGCTAGGGACAACCCAGAGAATAGAAGACCCAATTACAGACAGCAAGATAAAAGACCAAGGCAGGACAATATGGTGGCAACCATAGACAACAAAAGAAGATACAATGGCAACAGCAATGATAGCAATGGTAGCAATCACAATGGCAACTACAACAATAGCAACAACCATAACAACAGCGGTTACAACAGTAATAGCAACTATCAGAGTAACAACTACCGAGGAAGAGCATCGAAAAACATAGAAAACATGCCATGTCACATACACCCAGGGGCTAGACACAAGTTAGTTGAATGCAACACTTTTCAGCGGCAATTCATGAAGAGAGAAAATAGGAATCAAAACAACTCGGAGCCAAAGCAAGAAGAATCCAAGAAGGAGGAAAAGAGAGCTGAAGGAGATTATCAAGAACCCCAATGCTAATTAGCGATGATATTTTTAGGTGTTCCTAACACACGAAGCAAAAGACAAGAGAAACTAGCTCACAGAGCCATCATGGCAGCTGAACCAGCCATCCTAAGATATCTAGATTGGTCAGAGTACCCCATCCACTTCACAAGAAAAGACCAATGGACCAGTGCAGCAAACGCAGGATGCTACCCACTGGTACTGGGTTCGACTATCGCAGGAGTAGCAGTAACTAAAGTACTCATCGATGGAGGAGCTAGACTTAACATAATTTTCGCAGATACTCTCAAAAGGATGAATCTAGATTGTGAAGGTCTAATGACACCCACAAGCACACCATTCTATGGAATAGTACCCAGCAGAGCAGCTATGTCCCTTGGACAGATAACCCTACCTGTCACCTTTGGCACACTAGACAAATACCGGATGGAATTCATCAAATTCGAAGTTGCAGACTTTGAATCATGCTACCACGCAATACTTGGGAGACCAACTTTAACAAAATACATGGTAGTACCACATTATCCATACCTACTACTAAAGATGTCAACAACAAAGGGCGTATTATCATTGAAAGGAGATCTAAAGAAAGCACATGATTGCGATGTACAAGCAGTACAAATATCCGAAAGATTACAAGATATAAAAGAAGGAAAGGAGATTGCAATGCTGGCCAACGAAATGAACCCAGATGAGATTAAGATACCGGCTAAGAAGCCAAGCAACTTCACACCACCAAAAGAAGCCGCTACCAAGACTATTGACCTACTGACTAGTGATTCGGAGAAGACAGCAATCATCAGTGCAAATCTCGACCCCAAATAGGAACTCGTGCTCACCAACTTTCTTCGGGACAACAAAGATATTTTCGCTTGGAAGCCAGCAGACATGATAGGGGTCCCAAGGGAGTTGGCTGAGCACATAATTGATGTGAACAAAGGGTCCAAACCCGTTAAGCAGAAGTTATGAAGATTCGCTCCAGATAGAAAAGCAGCAATCAAAAAAGAGATCACCAAGCTCATGGCAGTAGGATTCATCAGAGAAATAATCAACCTAAATTGGCTTGCCAACCTGGTCCTAGTAGAGAAGAAGAATTCAAAAGAATGGCACATGTGCATCGACTACACAGACCTCAACAAACATTGCTCAAAAGATCCATATGTCCCACCAAGGATTGATCAAATCATCAACTCAACAGCAGGATCAGCTCTGTTATCCTTTCTAGATTGCTATTCAGGCTATCATCAAATATCTTTAAGAGAAGTAGACCAAAGCAAGACTTCGTTCATTACACCCTTTGGGGCATATTGCTATAAATCAATGCCTTTTGGGCTAAAAAATGCAGGGACAACATATCAAAGAGCAATTCAAACTTGCTTGGGGAGTCAAGTCGGAAGAAATGCAGAAGCATACATTGATGATATAGTAATCAAGACAAAAGAACCCGGATCATTGATAGAAGACCTCGAGGAGACTTTCAAGAATCTAAGAACATGGCAGTGGAAGCTAAACGCCACAAAGTGTGTTTTTGGGGTACCATCAGGACAACTACTCGGGTTTCTAGTCAGTAACCGAGGAATTGAAGCAAGTATAAAGCAGGTTAAAGCCATCATGGATATGAAACCTCCAAAGAAAGTTAAAGACATACAGAAGCTTACAGGATGCATGGCAGCACTCAACAGATTTATCTCCCGACTAGGAGAAAAAGGGCTACCTTTCTTCAAATTATTGAAAAAGGCAGGAAATTTTAAATGGACAGAAGAGGCAGAAGAAGCATTCCAAAAGTTAAAAGAATACTTGACATCATCACCAGTAATGACACCACCAAAAGACAAAGAGGACATGATGCTATACATTACAGCAACCAAGAACATTGTCAGCATAGCAATTGTGGTTGAGAGAGAAGAACCCGGACACGCATACAAAATGCAAAGACTAGTCTATTACATAAGCGAAGTACTAATATAATCAAAAGTGAGATACCCACACGTGCAAAAACTACTTTATGCAGTGTTGATATCATCAAGAAAGCTGAGACATTATTTCCATGAACACAAGCTTACAGTGGTAACCAATTTTCCATTTCAAGACATTCTACACAACAAAGATGCAACAGGTCAGATATCAAAATGGGCAGTAGAACTCGGTGCTCTCAACCTAGACTTCAAACCAAGAACAGCAATCAAATCTCAAGCATTATCCGACTTCATTGTTGAATGGACAGAAATCAGTCAAAAAGAACCCAAACCAATACTTGATCATTGGAAAATGTATTTTGACGGTTCCCTAAAGTTAGGAGGAGCTAGAGTAGGAGTACTATTCATATCACCAGAAGGGAGACAGTTAAAATATGTGCTACAAATACTTTGGCAGGCAACTAATAATGAGGTAGAATACGAAGCATTAATACATGGTCTAAGAGTTGCAAGCTCGCTTGGGATCAAAAGACTACTTGTCTACGGTGATTCAGCTATAGTAATCAATTAAGTCAACAAGGATTGGGATTGTACAAAAGATAATATGGATGGGTACTGTGCAAAAGTCAGAAAATTGGAGAAAATTTTCCAAGGGCTTGAAATCCATCATGTACTAAGAGATTCCAACGTTGCAGTAGATGTGCTAGCCAAATTAGGATCAGATAGAGCAAAAGTACCACCCGGTATATTTGTGGAAGAACTCACAGCCCCATCCATCAAACAACTCAGAAACACAGAAAAAAAGAAGGAGACAATAGATCCAATGGAAATAGATCAAGCAGAAGAACCAGACCAGTCAAGACAAATCATGGTCATACAAAGTGATTGGAGACAAACATACATTGATTTTATCAAAGAGAAAAAACTACCCGAAGACAAAGCAGAAGCAACTCGGGTTGTACGAAGAAGCAAAAACTACGTTCTGGTGGGGGATAAACTATACAAAAGAGCAGCATCATCAGGAGTACTGCTTAAATGTGTTCCAATAGATAAAGAAAAGGAAATCTTGGATGAAATCCACTCAGGATGCTGTGGAAATCATGCAGCCTCTAGGACACTAGTCGACAAAGCATTCAGAACTAGTTTCTATTGGCCAACAGCACTCAAAGATGCAGAAGAGCTCGTCAGAACATGCAAGAATTGTCAAATGTTTGCTAGGCAATCACATGTGCCGGCTCACAACTTAATATGCATACCGCTAGCTTGGCCGTTCTCATGCTGGGGGCTGGATCAAGTCGGACCACTCAAAAAAGCAAAAGGAGGCTTCGAATACATATTTGTGGCAATCGACAAATTTAGAAAGTGGATTGAATACAAACCTTTGGTCAAATACAGTGTAGAAAAGGCAGTGGAATTCATACAAGACATCATGCATAGGTTCGGCATGCCCAATAGAATAATCACAGATCTTGGTTCACCATTTACAGCAAGAGAATTCCAATACTGGGCAAGAGATTGTGGGATAGAAATCGACTTTGCATCAGTAGTACACCCACAGGCCAATGGACAAGTCGAAAGAGCAAATGGACTCATATTACAAGGTTTAAAACCAAGATTATATGAAGATTTGAAAGATTATGGTGGAAAATAGATCGATGAATTACCGAAAGTAGTATGGGGTCTAAGAACCTAGATCAGTAGAGCAACTGGATACTCACCATTCTTTCTAGTCTACGGATCAGAGGCAGTACTACCAGCCAACTTAATATGGCTATCTCCAAGAATAGAACAATATGAAGAAGGCGAAGCAGAAGAAACAAGGTGGTTAAATTGATTCAATAGAAGAAATAAGAGATAGTGCAATCATACAAAATGCAAGATATCAGCAAGGGTTACGAAGACATTATGACAAAAGTACTCAACCCCGATCACTAAAGCCAGGGGACTCAGTACTACGACTAATCCAGATGAAAGATGGACGACACAAATTACTCAGTCCATGGGAAGGACCCTTCATCGTGAAGACAGCAACAGGACCCGGCACATACGAGTTGATGACTCCAGATGAAATACCTGTAAAGAACACTTGGCATATCAACCAGCTCAAAAGATTCTACAATTAAGTACAACAGATTGTACTCAAGTTTCAAGAGAAATAAAACAGAGATTCTTCAAGAAGAACAGCTTCAAATATGAGCCCTGTCCAACAGACAAAACCAACCCGTAATCAGGTTGGGGAAAAAGGGGCTTCCCTGTTAATAGCCAACCCAGAAACGGTTGCGCTACATGGGCAATCTTGTCACTCAACCATATGGAGATGGTCTGACTGACGGCCAACGGCCAAATAGCTTCTTGGGTAAGGAGACCCAAGCTAGCATTTGTCACTCTACCATAAAGAGATGGTACGACTAATAGCCCTGTCCAACAGACAGAACCAACCCGTAATCAGGTTGGGGAAAAAGGGGCAGCCCTGCAAACAGCTCAACCCAGAAACAGTTATTGCTATACGGGCGCAATCGCTTACCCCAAGAGCTGGTACGATTGCTTACTTACCCTGCAAACAGCCAACCTAGAAACGGTTGTGCTATACGGGTTCGGTCGCCTACCCCAAGAGTGGTACGATCGAATACTTTGCCCAAGAAGCGACACAAACACTCCGACAACTCGGTCGCCTACCCCAAGAGTGGTACGATCGACTACTTCGCCCAAGAAGCGGCACAAGTGCTCCAACAATCCGGTCGCCTACCCCAAGAGTGGTACGATCGAATACTTCACCCAAGAAGCGGCACAAGCACTCCAACAACTCGGTCGCCTACCCCAAGAGTAGTACAATCGACTACTTCGCCCAAGAAACAGCACAAGCACTCCAACAACTTGGTCGCCTACCCCAAGAGTGGTACGATCGACTACTTCGCCCAAAAAGCGGCACAAGCACTCCAACAGCTCGGTCGCCTACCACAAGAGTGGTATGATCAACTACTTTGCCCAGAGAGGGACACAAGCACTTCAACAACTCGGTCGCCTACCCCAAGAGCAGCACGATCAACTACGTTGCCCAAGGAGGGGCACAAACACTCCAACAACTCGATCGTCTACCCCAAGAGTGGTACAATCGACTACTTCGCCCAAAGAGCGGCACAAACTCTCCAAACAACTCGGTCACCGACCCAAAGAGCGGTACGATCGGCTACTTCGCCCAAGGAGCGATCTACAGTACAAATCAGTTGATTACCCCAAGAAAAGTATAATCAACTCCATCAACTCTACTACATCACAAGAAGAAACAAGCTATGGCAAAGCAGAAAAAAGCCACAAGGAAAGATAGGGCGAAACTTTTCCATATTATTCAAAGACATCTCAGAAGAAAAAGAAAGACAGGTCGAAGCCTGCTCATTTCAGTCAAAGACAAATTCAAAAGCAGGGCAAAGCCTGATCATATTTTCAGAGACAAGTATATATTACAAGAAACCACAAGTTCATTACACAAAACATCTAAGGAGCTAGAGGCACAGCAGGAAGCACATCCATCTGTTCCAAGATTTGGTCTGTAGGACCACCAAGCTCCACCTTCACCTCATCCCATCGCTGCGTAAACTCTGCAGTCACGGAAGGATCTACAATCTGCTGAAGCGGAGCATCAGGAGTGGCAACCCGGATGAAGGATATAACATTGTTTACACAACGGTAAAAACCACCCTTGACAAACTCAAAAAATTGAGTTGACAACACCGGGATAAGGCCTCTCAACCCTTGAGCAAAGTCCTCCTGGCGACAAACAGCAGCAATAATAGGCTTCACAGCTTCATAAAGAGCCCGAAATTGATCTTGGGCACCTGTCAGCTTAGTTTGGAGAGCCCAGAATTGATCATGGGCAGCTGCTAACTTCTCCTGCAAATCTTGCACTGACTTCAAAGCCTGAACAAGGTCATGGTCAGCTCTAGATCTAATCAGCTTGGCCTGAGCAAATAAATCTTGGGCCTCTTTCAATTTGATATCAGAAGAAGAACTTATAGACTCGACTTGATTTTGAGAAGTACGGAGGGTATTGACCATCTCCTCTCGTTCTTTCTGCCAACTCTCCTTATCCTTAACAAGAGCTAAAAAGAAAGCAGACAAAGAACTCAAAGAAAGAAAGAAAAAACAAGGCAGAAAAAGCAAGTATGCAAAGAAAGGAGAACCCACCAGTTTTTTCTTTCTTCAACACAGAGACCTCATTTTGAGCAGCAGTAACAGCCTGCAAAGATGAGTCGTGCACCTTCTCAGCCTCAAGCACCTTAGCATTGAGGGCGGACTCCATCAGAGCATGCTGCGCCTTCTCATAAGTCAGGACAACTTCAGTCCGAGCCAGCTCATCTTCCTTTCTTTTTAAATTGGCTTCAGCAATGGCAGTAAATTGCGCCTCATGAGGACTGAACAAGACATCCTGATCTTGAAATAAAGACTGCAAAGCAAAAATATGTGAGACGGTAGCAGAAAAAACAATATTGAAAGTTAAAAAGAACTCGAATACCTTGAGTTTGGCGCCATACGCGCTCGAGAAATTCTCCCACAAAGAAACCAACTCAGACAGCCGCTCAACACGACCGAGTTGGACCAACTCCTCCCCACCCTGAGTTAATAGGAGAGTACTTGGAGTAGAAGTCAAAGGCTAGCTAGCACTAGAAGTACTAGCAGCATCCACAACAGCAACAGATGAAGGATTATTATCAACCGGCTCCCCATTCACTACATCCTCCCGAGCAGCTGCTTCGAGGTTGTCCAACAGGGACAACCCAGTCGGCAGAATAGGAGCAGCAAAAGGGCTGCCTAAGTTCACTTCAACTCGGTGCTCCATTGGAGGAGACATCGGAGTTCCAATAGCCTCCTCCTCAACACGTGGAGCAGGAGAGGCAATATGTGGAAGAGAAGCTACAAAGAAAACAACCCGTCAGACAGAAAAGAAAAAACCAAGAAAGCAAGCATAAACAGGAAAATAACTTACCAGCAGTAAAATCTTGTAGAGGTCCACCAGCATCAAGAGCCAGGGAAGAAGAAGTATCCTTTGAAGGTCTACATTCGAAAAAAGAGCTCGGGCCAGTCAGAGACAAAAGCAAAAATGGCGAATCAGAAGACAAAATAAATATACTTACTTGATAACCTTCTTAAAGTTTCTAGCCACCCCTAAGAAGCCAAGATTTGGGAGAGGCACATCAAACAAATAATCCTCAACCACCTCAAAGGAGGGGATTGGGAGGGCCTCCAGGACAGAAGCAGATACAACTATCACAGAAGGGGCACAAGGTGCCAGTTTCTGACTATAATGAAAAAAACAGTTCAGTTATTTAGGAAAAGAGCAAAAAGACAAGCACAAGAAAATTTACAGCAGAAGACTTACGGTCGAGTGATCAAGGGGACCTCATCCTCAGTCTCCACCTCGCTCAATACAATAGACCGGCCTTCTATCAAGACAACAAAAGCTAGGATCAGTAAAACAAAGCAAACCAAAAGACAGAGGCAAAAACAACACAGGAGAAAGCACAAGCTCACCTACGAGAACATTACCTGTTGAGGCAATCTGATGAATTGAACGTTGCCTCTTGGGTAAAATATGCTTAGCAGCAACCTCTGACTTCTGCTTCCTGGATGACAAGATATATTGAGCAATTCGAGGATCAGGAACATACTCAACGTAGGAGTGGTGACCTTCAAACAAGCCAGTAATCAACCTGGCATAAGAAGAACCCGACCCGGTAGCAGCAACTACCACAGGACCAGCAACAACATCATCATCTTCATCTCCTTCTTTGGCGGGCTCTTCAACAACAGCCCCGCCACCACCAGCAATAGCTATCTCAAGCTTAAAAGCCCGACCAAAACCCTGCAAGAGAAGAAGAAAGAAGTCAAAAATAGAATACGAATTACAAAAACCCAAAAGAACTCGGAGGAGATTACCACTTACCTCAGGAGGAGGATGAGCAGCATCATACTCTTCAACACGAGCAGGCATCACAGAGACCCCACCTAGAATATGCCCCAGGTGTTCAAGAATGACCTCCTCAGGCAACTCGACATTAGGAACAAGTCGGGAAGGATCTAAGGGCCTAGTATATTCAAAGACGTAATGCACTCTCTGCATAAGAGGTTGCACCCGGCGACGCAAGAAACTGGCAACTATACAATTGCCACTTAAGCTTGCATGTTTAAGCACTACAACTCGAGCGAGTATAGGCTTCAGAGCAGCACGCTCAGCAAAACATATTTTATCTTTCCAAATAGAGAGGGGAACGAGAAGAACAGAAAGATCATGAGAAAAGGAAAGAGCGGGTTTTGAAATATAAAACCACTTCTCCGCCCAATTCTTGATAGAATCAGAAAGGGTAAGAGAAGGGAAAGAAACTCCCTGATAGGATTGGATAAGGCAGTAGCCGAGAAAAGGAGTATTATTTCCGTCTGACAAACGCACATGGAAAAAATGATGAAAAAGAAGAAGATTTGGAGGAATTCCAACAAAAACTTCGCAAAAATGCACGAAGGTAGAAAGAAAAAGAACCCCGTTAGGGGTAAGATGATGGATTTGAATCCCATAGGATCCAAGAAACTCAAGCAAGAAATCAGACGGGGGATAACAGAGCCCCGCCCGCACAAAAGGAACAAAAAGAACAGATTGATTCAGAGTGGGAGAAGGGACATCGTGCTCACCAGGACCAGAGAAATTAGAGAGACATTTCTCCTGAAGAAGGCCATGAGCAACAAGCAGATCTAACTCTGCCTCCGAAGTCGACGGCTTGGGGAGTTGCCTCTGAATTTTCCGCATCACAACAAATTTGGTGTTCTCGATCACCTTGAGCGATGCCTCCTCGTCGACAGATTTGCCCTTATTCTTGCTCTTGTTCTTTGCCACCATCTCAGAAAAACAAAGACAAGATTTGGACGGAAATAGCAGGAGATCGAAGGCACAACGGAGCTAGGGTTTTGGCTGAGATTGGGGAATTTTTTACTACAAAGGCAAGATAAGCCAATAGTAATAGAGCAGTTATCTTTATACAAGAAAAAAACGCGGCCCACGAGGCCCAAAATCACGTGGATTGCCCGAAGAGGCCCTTCAAAGTTACCGTTCCACAATTACCGTGCACACAAAACGAAAAGGCAACGGTCCGTTCAGACTATAACGGATACATGACGAATTAACACATTCATAAGGAGGCAACCAGGAAAGAAGGATGCAACAAGTCAGTCATGACAAAACACCACAGTACAAACATACAAAAGTGCTCGGCCACATCAATAAACAACTCGATCACAGAGTAGAAAGGAATATTTTTTCATTTCATCAAAGGTACATTGAGATTACAACAGAATACAAGATCTGATGAATTCGATGAAGAAAGCAAAGGAAATCATTCAGCACGAGGTTGCAACCCTCGAACCAAGATGAGATATTACCAGGCAGGATAAAACAACTCGAACGTACTTTTCTCCAAAGGAAAGGCGCACATCCAAGATTGCTATAGGTGACAGAGAAGGCACCCACAAGTCATCCAAGATCGACAACGACAACCACGTCAATATGGAAGAACCTGGCACCATCTCTCAACACGTGCTAATCTATATTGGACTAAACCTAAATGGCACAGCAGAAGACTGAATAATGGCTGATCTACAATGGACTGTCGAAGAACAAGCTGGAACACACGCCAATCATCACTGTAAGAAGAACAAAAAAGAAAGGGCAGGCACTAGAAGATGAGGCAATGCAACATGCATCACTCACATCACAAGTCCTACACCATTTGCCTCAATATCCCTTACAGCTAAATACCACCTCGAGACTAGCCTGCTACTAGTCTCTATCACAAGACCTACACCATTTACTAGCAGAAGAAAACAGAAGAAAGAGAAGAGGCCCGAGGGCTCATCGAGCTCCCAAACTATAATATCCATGACTACCAAAAGAAGAAGAAGAAACTGCACAACAGGGTATCAGCAACAAGCCATATTTATAGCACAACTCAGATGCACATATGCTAGACTCATGGAAGAAAAAAGAACTCCAAAAGGACAACCATGTGAACCACCATAGAGCCAGGACTTCAGTAAAAAAATAGATGTGACTAGACCATCACGAAGGAACAGTACATACCCAGAATAACCATAGTACAAGATAAAGCATATCCAAGAGAATATTCCACAGCAGCAATACAACCCGTGAAGACACATTGAATTCTCCAACAACCAGAATGACAGTAGCAATAAGCAGCCAAACAAGCAACTCGGAGACGTGTGAAGGATCACATACAAAATTACAGTGTCAAAGGATTACAGTTGAAAAAGAACTCGGACGGAGAAAAATTATAAATCTCATTGATCGAAGACAAATACAAAGGTTACAGACGGCCAAACAGGACCAGATAAACTCAGACATAAGATAGAGACAAGATTCTTAAATATTGCAACAAGGAACCTAGTGGCGGCAGCAGTGGCAGCTCGGACGTAGAAGAATAGATAGAGCAGCATGATCATTACCAACCAAGCATAAGCCCGGGGGCTGCTCAACCTCACACACCAGCATATCTACGAATGAAGAAAGAATTGAAGAAGAATTTTTCTACTCAAGGCAGAACCACAACCAACAAAGAAGGTATTTATAGCAAACCAGAGGTAAACAAGGCTAAAGATCACAAGAAAGAAAGAGGAAAAGAACAAAAGAGCAAAGCAACAAAGGCGAATAGTACCCAAAAGCAAGAGTTCTGATAAAAAGTAAAAGAAGACGCTCACTCATGGCTATACAAGACCCATCCGTGACCAGCAAAAGACAAAGATCAAAGGAGTACAAATCAAGACCCTTCTTCCAGCTTCTTTTCAACAGAAAAGAACCCGGAGAAGGCTCGGGGGCTGCAAGTACCTACCACAGAAAAACATATTTTCAAATTTTTTGACCCTCCAGCTTTTTGTACCAAAAAACAGAAGGCTCGGGGGCTACACTCAATGAGTGCAATTTTTGCAAAATTGCACTCGCTGCACTCAAAGGAAAGAGAACCCAGAGGACATCAAGCAAAAGTGCACATCAGCCAAAAGAAGAATAAAAAAGACCATCTCAAGATTTCACTTCAAGAAGGACCCGGATCAAGACTACAACAACTCGGCCCTTGAAGCTCAATCATGAAATGCTCGGGGGCTTGTCGATGGGGAACCCTATGGGCCCCCCATGGACCATACTGCAGGGAGGTAGACCTTGGTAACAAGGCCTACAGCCCAATCGCCAAGAAGAACGCGGAGCAAAGCAACGTGCAAAACTGAAACTCCAACGCAAACTATACAAGGAAAGGCGCCCGAAGCGTAGCTTAGGACTCTGACCTTGTATCCGAATAGGACACAAACAACGCCTCTCAGCGCCTGGACTATAAAGGGCTGGTGAGGGTGCCCATTGTAAAAAGAGAACACATACCCGATACTCAAAGCAATACAATGCAAACAGGCTAACGCCAAAACTGGACGTAAGGTTATTACTCGACCAAGTCGAGGGCCTGAACCAGTATAAATTGTGAGTCTCTTTGCGTAACCGCCAAATTCCGCTATTCGCCGAAGCCCGAACAACTATCTCGGGTACCCCCGTGGCAGGCTATCGGTGGTAAAACATCGACAGGACCCTAGTGAGCCATGGTCCGAACGAGGTCGTGTTGAAGTCTGGAGTCTGGGTCCGGACACGAGCACGATAGCCATTGCATGGCAACGGTCGAGTTGAAATTTCAATAGGGACACATGGCAAGACGTGGTTAGCATAGTAGGGGGTCCAGACTCGTGGCCATTCATCCGGACGGCCTCGAGACTTGGTCTAGACAAGGGTCTAGATGGCCTCCATGAGAGTAACAGCTATATACCCTTTGAGGTTCTATAAACAGAAGATGGCTGGCTCTAGCTCACTCTCTTGGACACTTTGATCAGTGATACATCCTTGTGGGTTAAGTCAAACCTTTCCCACTCAGTCTCTTGCTTGATTGTGCATCCAAGTGAGTTGGGAGTGATCCAAAGTGCATTTGCTTGAGTGATTGTATCTAGTGGCACTTGGGGATCGATTTACTGCGTTTTTCTTGTTACTCTTGGTGGTTGCAGCCACCTAGATGGCTTGGAGCAACAATGGAGCTTCGTCACATGTTGGTGATTGTTTGTGGCCATCTCCGGTGTGATTGTGAGGGGTTCTTGCACCTATTCCCCACAGGTGATCACGAAAGGTGACTCTAGTGGATTGCTCGTGACTTGTGTACCCTCATCTTGTGTTGGTTGTGCGACACCCTTGTGTAGGGTTAGGCGTGTGATGCCTATAAGTGCTTGAACCTCCAAGTGAGTACGTCGTCACAACAGGGACTTGCTTACCGGCAAGCAAGTGAACCTCAGGAGAAATATCTTGTGTCACTTGTCTCTTGAGATTCATTTAGTATTCATATTGATTGACACATCACTTGTCCTGCTCGATATATCACACTCTACTCTCTCTTGTATTTACTTTGATATACTTGTGTAGTTGAGTAGTGATGGTGGTAACTAGTGTAGCTAGAAGTAATTAGTCAAAATTAGCTTCCTTGTTAGTTCACTAGTGGTAGTTATAAGCAACCTAGCCTCTTGTGTGTCATAGTAATCATAGATACTAGAATTGTGGTAGGTGGCTTGCCTTTTAAATAGAGCTAGAGCAAAACTTGCATTTCGCCATTTAGTTGACTAACAAGTTTCTCTAGTGAATTTGTAGAATTTTTATTAGGCTATTCACCCCCTCTAGCCATTTAGCACCTTTCAAGCGGTATCGGAGCTGAGGTCACTGTTTATTTGAGGCTTAACAACATTCGGTGTAAAAAATGGCTCAAATCAACAACACCAAAAGGCCACCCCAATTTGATGGCACCAACTATGGCTATTGGAAGGCAAAGATGACAACACACTTGAAATCAATCAATAGAAAGATATAGCAAGTGGTTCACAAGAAGTTTGAGGTTGCGGATGAGGAACACCCCACCGCGGCTGAAGAAGAAAAGCTCCAAAACAATGACATTGCTCTTAGTGCTATTCATGATGCAATTGATGCTAATATATTTGAGCAAATCAAGGACATGGAGAGTGCTCATGAGGCTTGGAAGAGATTGGAGGAATCATTTGAGGGCACAAAAGAAGTAAAAAGATAAGTTCACAAGGTTCAAGATGCAAGAAGATGAGACCATGGTGGAGATGTTCTATAGGCTCCAAGTAATTGTCAATGATCTTAAGAGCCTAGGTGAAGAAGTGAAGGACAAAGACTTCTCGCACAAGTTCTTGAGATGCTTACCACCAAGATTTGATATGTTGGTGACTCTTCTTATGAAAAGTGGATTGGACATAATGACCCCAAACAAGTACTAGGTGATGTGATGACACAAGACACATATCGTATGGAAATGGATGGAGACACAAAAGGGGAAGAGAAGAAGAAGAGTGTGGCATTCAAAGCCACTTCATCCAAGAACAAGGGCAAAGCAAAAAAAGAAGAATCTAGTGAAGATGAATGCTCTAGTGCTTGTGATGAGGATGATGAGGAAGAACTAGCTCTCTTTGTGCGCCAGCTTGGCAAATTCATGATGAAGAAGGGCTATGGTGCTAGAAGGAAGAAGACATCATCCAAGAACAAGGAAGAACCAAGGAGGTGCTTCAAGTGTAAAAGCAAGGATCATCTCATTGTGGATTGCCCATACAATAGTGACAATGATGATGACAAGAAGAAGAGCAAGAAGAAGGACAAGAAGGAGAAAAAGGAGAAGAAGATGACCTTCGACAAGAAAAAGAAGGGTCACTCATATGTGGTCACTTGGGATAGTGATGCTTCCTCAAGTGAAGATGAAGATAGTGATGATGAGAAGAATACAAGCAAGAAGAAGGCTCTTGCAAGCATTGCTATCAACAACAAGCCTTCTCTCTTCGACACTCCATCATGTTTCTTGGCTAAGGCCACTATGGTACAATCCAATGATGATGAGAGTAATGATAGTGAGAGTGATGAAGATGAGGAGTACTCAAAGGAGGGCCTCATGGAGATATTGCAAGAGGCTCATTCTCTCATAAACAAAAAGAGTGGAGAGTTCAAGGAATTGCGCAAGAGAAACAAAGCTCTTGAGCAATCCCTTAATGAGATCAATGCTACTCATGACAAGCTAAAGGAAGCCCATGAGAAGCTTGAAGAAGCTCACTGTTCACTTCTTGATCAAAAGAAGGAACCACTCGCTACATCTCACATAGGGGTAACATGTGATATACTTGATGAATCTTTTTATACTCCTATCTTTGTTACTCCCACTAACCCTTCTTGTAGCTCATCCACAACTACTACTTCATCTATGTGTGATGGTTTCACTTATGATGCCTCACTTATAGTTGAGAATAAGACATTGAAAAAGGACATCAATTAGCTCACTCATGCTTTAGGCAAGGCCTATGGTGGTGAGGCCCGCTTGCTTAAGTGCTTGGGTAGCCAAAGGTTCTCTCTTAACAAAAAGGGATTGGGCTATACCCCCAAGAATGGCAAGGCAACCTTTGCTACCCACAAGACTAGTTTTATGAAGAGCAATGGTCAGTTTTGCACTAGTTGTAAGCAAGTTGGGCATGTAGAGCAACAATGCAAGAACAAGAAGTCAAATGCTAATATATCCTCTATTTGCTTTGATTCTTGCTATATGCTTACCAAGGGCGTTAAGGGTGTATATGCTAAATTCATTGGTGCACCAATTGTGGGCTCAAAGAAGAAAGCCATTTGGGTACCAAAGAGTTTGGTAACTAACCTTAGAGGACCCAAGCAAGTTTGGGTACCTAAAAAATTAATCTTTTCTTGTAGGTCAATTATAAAGCCAGAGAAAGGCATTGGATGCTTGATAGTGGGTGCACTCAACATATGATGGATGATTCAAGAATGTTCAATTTAATCAACACAAATGGCAATAATGAGTTTGACTTTATCACATTTGGTGACAATGGCAAAGGCAAGGTCAGAGGGCTTGGTAAGATCGCTATATCCAATGACTTGAGCATTTCCAATGTGCTACTAGTTGAGAGCTTGAATTTCAATCTATTGTTGGTTGCCCAATTATATGATCTTGGATTCAAATGCATATTTAGAGTTGATGATGTAGAGATCATAAGTGTAGATGGCTCTAACTTGATCTTCAAAGGCTTTAGATATGAGAATCTATACTTAGTTGATTTCAATGCTAGTGAGACTCAATTGATAACTTGTTTGTTCTCTAAATCTTGCATGGGTTGGTTATAGTATAGAAGGCATGGTCATGTTAGAATTAAACAATTGAATAGATTAATTAATCATGATTTGGTAAAAGGTTTGAAAGATGTGGTGTTTGAGAAAGACAAGCTTTGTAGCTCTTGTCAAGCCAGCAAACAAGTAGGCAACACTCAGCCCAATAAGAGCATGATGAGTACTAGCAAAGCATTTGAATTGTTGCATATGGACTTGTTTGGACCAACATCATATACTAGTATTGGAGGGAACAAATATGGCTTTGTCATTGTGGATGATTACACTAGATACACATGGGTCTTCTTTCTAGTTAGCAAAAGTGAAGTATTTGACACATTCAAAACATTTGTCAAGAGATGTCAAAATGAGTTTGATACTAGAATCAAGAAAGTGAGAAGTGACAATGGTAGTGAATTCAAGATTACAAGAGTTGATGAGCTTTGTGATGAATTTGGAATTAGACATCAATTTTCACCCAAGTACACTCCACAATCAAATAGTCTTGTTGAAAGGAAGAATAGAACACTTATTGATATGGCAAGATCAATGCTTAGTGAATACAATCTGAGTGATTTATTTTGGGCCAAAGCTATCAACACGGCTTGCTATTGTAGCAACCGCCTATATTGTCACCGTATACTAGAGAAGACACCATATGAGCTATTGAATGGAAGAAAGCCCAACATTGCATATTTTAGAGTGTTTGGTTGCAAATGCTATATCTTGAAGAAAGGCACAAGATTGAGTAAATTTGAGAAGAATTGTGATGAAGGGTTCTTACTTGGTTACTCCACTACAAGCAAAGCATATAGAGTTTGGAACAACTCAAGCAAGATAGTTGAAGAAGTTCATGATATTGAGTTTGATGAAACCAAGGGCTCTCAAGATGAAGATGAGAATCTAGATGATGTGAGAGGCATTCAATTGGTCAATGCAATGAAGAATGTGGATATTGGTGATATAAGGCCAAGAGAAGTGGTTGATGAGCAAGATGTCAATGATCAAGTGCTCCCTACAACAAGTGTGCAAGCTAGTGGCTCTCATGATCAAGATCAACAAGTTGCTAGTTCATCTCAAGTGGTTCAACCAAATGATCAAGCTAGTACAAGTGCTCAAGCTTAAGTTCTCCAACCTACTTCAATTGCAAGAGATCATCCATTAGATCAAATCATTGGAGGCATGAGAAGTGGTATGCAAATAAGATCAAGATTGGCTTTATTTTATGAACATTATTCATTTGTATCATCCATTGAGCCAACCAAGATTGAAGAAGCATTGCAAGATGTTGATTGGGTAAATATCATGCATGAAGAGCTAAACAACTTCACAAGGAACCAAGTTTGGGAATTGGTTGAGAGACCAAAGAACTACAATGTCATCGGCATCAAGTGGGTCTTTCACAACAAGCAAGATCGAGATGGGATAGTTGTGAGAAACAAAGCAAGGTTAGTTGCACAAGGATATAGACAAGTGGAAGGTCTTGACTTTGGAGAGACATATGCACCGGTTGAAAGATTGGAGGCAATTAGAATCCTATTATCCTATACTTGTGCCCACAACATAAAAATCTATCAAATGGATGTGAAGAGTGCATTCTTGAATGGCTACATCAACGAATTGGTATATGTTGAGCAACCACCCGGATTTGAAGATGACAAGAAGCTCAACCATGTTTACAAGTTGAAGAAGGCACTATATGGCTTGAAGCAAGCACCAAGAGCATGGTATGAGAGGTTGAGAGATTTCCTACTCTCAAAGGGATTCAAGATGGGCAAGGTTGACACCACTCTCTTCACCAAGAAGCTTGGCAAGGACTTGTTTGTATTGCAAATACATGTGGATGATATCATATTTGGATCAACCAATCAAGATTTTTGTGAGGAGTTTGGAAACATGATGTCTAGTGAGTTTGAAATGTCTATGATTGGAGAACTTAGTTACTTCCTTAGACTTCAAATCAAGCAAATAAAGAATGATACATTTGTGAGTCAAAGCAAGTACATCAAGGATATGATCTTGAAGTTTGGATTGGAAGAAGCCAAGTCAATTCATACACCTATGGGAACAAATGGTCATTTGGACTTGGATACTAGTGGCAACATGGTAGATCAAAAGTTGTGTCAGTCTATGATTGTAAGCTTACTTTATGTGACTGCTTCAGGGCCGGATGTCATGTTTAGTGTGTGCATGTGTGCAAGATTTCAAGCCTCACCTAGAGAAAGTCACTTGAAGGCGACAAAGAGAATATTAAGGTATTTGAAGCATACACAAAATATTGGATTGTGGTATCCCAAGGGGTCTACCTTTGAGTTGATTGGATATTCGGACTCCAACTATGCGGGATGCAAGGTTGATAGGAAGAGCACATTGGGCACATGTCAATTACTTGGAAGATCACTTGTGTCATGGTCATCAAAGAAGCAAAATAGTATTGCGTTATCAACGGCCTAGGCGGATTATATTTCGGCAGGAAGTTGTTGTGCACAATTGCTATGGATGAGAGCAACTTTGGATGACTTTGGAATCAAATTCAACCAAGTACCATTGCTATGTGATAATGAAAGTGCGGAGAAGCTCACAAACAATCCGGTTCAACATTCAAGAACAAAGCACATTGACATTAGGCATTACTTCATAAGAGATCATCAACAAAAGGGTGACATCAATTGAGAGCGTGGGCACCGATGATCAACTTGTCGACATATTCACCAAGCCACTTGATGAGAAGAGGTTTTGCAAGCTAAGGAATGAATTGAACATACTTGACTTCTCAAATATGAGTTGAATGCACCCCCACATTATAATGACATGCCTCTCCTTCGACAAAAGCAAAGGTAAAATTGTTTGGCATATGCATTCATACTTTGCTAAGGACATGTTTAGATCATCTAGCCATACTTTACATTTAATAGGCTCATTCAACCAAAACTAAATGTTTTGATACTTATATAATGCCACTATTTCTTCTATGCTTGATATGATCTAGTGGTAGCATATAACTTGTTCATGAGAATGCAAACCTAGTGTTTGATCTAGATAATGAGCTTCAAGTGTTTTAACTCAACATTGGCAAGATAACCATTGTATGATGTGTGAAGAAGCTTGTCATTGGTTTAAATCGAGTTAAATATCTTAGGCAAGTTTGCTAGATTGAACCAAATAAGAAAATAATCCTCACCATACCCCATTGATTTCAAGTTGACTAAAATCTTCTTATATAAAATTGGTGTACCTTTTGTGGTATTAGATGACAAAGGGAGAGAGATAGTCACAAAGATAATATATATGTTAACAAAGGGGAGACTTTGGACAAAGGGGGGAGGATTAATTAAAATTTGAGCATACAAGTAGGGGAAGCAAGCTCATGAACTTGATTGTTGTATTTGAATGTGCATTTACATATGATTGCTTGCATTTGCACAAGCTTGTATGCTAGTAATAGAACTTGAATGATGATTGAAATACTAGCATGCATAGGTTGATAGCTAGATATGTTGTAAATTTGTGTCTCTCAAGTGGTACTAGAGCCTCTTATATAATGTTGATTTCATGAGGTATCTAGTGTTTGTGATGTATCTAGCTCTTCATGGTGCTAAGGATGGTGTAAATGTGCACTCCGATTGGTATCACGCTTCAAAGGTCCATTTCTTACACCTTAGCATCATTTGGTAGCTATTACTCTCCCACATTTCCTATTCATGCATATGTGCCAAGCTTTGTACCAAACTCATCTAGCACATATGTAGTGGGAGCTAATAACAACCAAACTGAATTTGAGAAACTTGTCCAAATTCAATTCATGAACAAAAATGCTCGGACAAGCAACTCAAGTTCAAAATTGATTATAATTCATATCTTTGTAAAGGTTATCATCAATTACCAAAAAGGGGGAGATTGAAAGCCCTAGTTTGGTTTTGGTTAATTAATGAAACCTAAGTGTACTAACCTTTGGCTCTAAGTGTATATGAGACAGGTTTGTACACACCAAGCGGTGGAGCTTGATGGCAACCATGGAGGAAGATGGTGATGGCCATATGATGATGGATCAAATGCTCCACATTTGTGACAAGAAGAAAGAGAAAAAAATGGGCTCAAGGTAAAGGTATAAAGCATAGGAGCCACTTTGTTTTGGTGATCAAGACACTATAAAGTGTGTGATCACATTTAGAATAGATAGTCATACTATGAAGAGGAAAAAATCATGGTAAATTGCAGTTATCAAGTGCCGCTAGATGAATTCATTCATGTAGATGCATTAGGACCTAGTGTGTGCTAACTTAACCCTTGAAAAATGCTTTGGAAAATGCTAACACACGTGCACAAGTGGTGGAACACTTTGGTGTTAGCACATGGAAGTAAGGGTGGAAGATAGAAGTGGAAAAGAGGAGATGAAGTGCTCCGGACCCTAATGAGCAGGTGGTCTAGACTATAGTGCCTGAGTCTGGTTGGAAACCCTAGGTGAACAGTGAGACCGCGTGGAGGCCACATCTGGACCGGACTCTGCTCAGCAGAGGGTCCGAACCATCAAGCCTCGGTCCAGTTAAAGTGGCCATGGTGACGTGGCACGAGGAGAAGCTGCAAGGGAGGTCCGGACCCTGGCACATGGTCCGGATGGAGTGAACGGACCGGGTCCGAAGAGTTTTGGCACTTTCTGGAGCGCTTTCTGGACCTCTCTGTGTTGCTTCGGACCCTGGTGAGCCATGGTCCGGACAAGGTCCTGTTGAAGCCCGGAGTCTGGGTTCGGACGCGAGCGCGATAGCTGTTGCGCAGCAACGGTCGAGTTGAAATTTCAACAGGGACCCATGGCAAAGCCATGGTTGGCGCAATAGGGGGTCCGGACCCATGGCCATTGGTCCGGATGGCCCCGAGACTTGGTCTAGACCAGGGTCCGGACGGCCTCCGTGAGAGTAACGGCTAGATACCCTTTGGGGTTCTATAAACAGAAGATGACCGGCTTTAGCTCACTCTCTTGGACACTTTGATCATTGATACATCCTTGTGGGTTAAGTCAAACCTCTCCCACTCAGTCTCTTGCTTGATTGTGCATCCAAGTGAGTTGGGAGTGATCGAAAGTGCATTTGCTTGAGTGATTGCATCTAGTTGCAGTTGAGGATCGATTTGCTGCAGTTTTCTTGTTACTCTTGGTGGTTGCCACCACCTAGACGGCTTGGAGCAGCAAGGGAGCTTCGGCACATGTTGGTGATTGTTCGTGGTCGTCTCTGGTGTGATTGTGAGGGGTTCTTGTGCCTATTCCCCACGGGTGATCGCTAAAGGTGACTCTAGTGGATTGCTCGTGACTTGTGTACCCTCATCTTGTGTTGGTTGTGTGGCACCCTTGTGTAGGGTTAGGCGTGTGATGCCTATAAGTGCGTGAACCTCCAAGTGAGTGTGTCGTCATAACGGGGACTTGCTTGCCGATAAGCAAGTGAACCTCGGGAGAAATATCTTGTGTCACTTGTCTCTTGGGATTCATTTGGTATTCATATTGATTGAGACATCACTTGTCCGGTTCGGTATATCACACTCTACTCTCTCTTGTATTTACTTTGATATAATTGTGTAGTTGAGTAGTGATGGTGGTAACTAGTGTAGCTAGAAGTAATTAGTCGAAATTAGCTTCCTTGTTAGTTCACTAGTGGTAGTTATAAGCAACCCAGCCTCTTGTGTGTCATAGTAATCATAGATACTAGAATTGTGGTAGATGGCTTGTCTTTTAAATAGAGCTAGAACAAAACTTGCATTTTGCCATTTGGTTGACTAACAAGTTGCTCTAGTGAATTTGTAGAATTTTTGTTAGGCTATTTACCCCCTCTCTAACCATTTAGGACCTTTCAACTAGTAAAATTTGCTACGGCCTACTCTCTCCATCCCAAAAAAGAATGTAAATCTTCTTTTTCGATGAGTCAAACAATATCAAGTTTGAGCAAATACATATAAAACTGTACTGATATTTATGATGCGCCATAAGTATCATTAGACTAAGCATAGAATATAGTTTTTTAATAAATATATTTCAAAAATATAAATATATCTATTTTTTATAAATTTGGTTAAATTTGAGATTGTATTATTTATTGGGGAAATGAGATTTACATTTTTTTAAAGAAGATAGTACTAGATAAAGGGAGTAGCAAGACTGAGGTACCTATAGCTCTGGGCGGCTTTTTTTGTGTGAAGATTTGACTCCTCGTGTGGAGTTGCGTGTTGCTCCTCGGAGCCGTGTCTCAGAGACACAGAGCCGATGGACGCCTGCGAGAAATTACAAATATACTTCTATAAGAGTGTAATCATTGTATTTTGAAAAAGCGAAAGTAGAAAAAGATGTTAGATTGTCTTATATAGAGATGTGTTCTTATTATTTTAAGATAAATTTTGAACTTTAAAAATACGTATAGGATAAATTTTGAACTTTAGAAGTGCACGAGACAAAGCGAGTACGTAGCCCTTTGCTCCATAAAGATTGCAATGGTAGGACTGAGCACGGAAACCAACGTAGGTGTAAAATTACATAAATATCCCTGTAAAGTTATGCACCAATTCTTTCCCTTCTGGCCATCCCATCACGTGACCGCGTGAGGGTTGGATGCTTGCGGCCATTTTTTTTCAGGTGCAGCGGTCCTTTTTTTAAGTGGGAGATGGAAAAGACGATGGTGCGCTGGCTCTGTACGAGTACACCCCACTAGCTGACATAATTCCAGTCTTTCTAGACAAAATTTGAAGTCTAGAATCGCAGTCTTTCTAGGACAAAACATGTACAGGTCGCATGTAGGCATTCCTTTGCGCGGGCAGAGAGGGAGAGTGCGCGGGCACAGGTTCCTATGGTTTTTTTACAGCCGAGGTCGGCGCCAGACCTCGCGGGCCGAGGTCGGCGCCCTATCTCATGGCGCCGAGCTATGCCACAGCCGCGCCATATCACCGTTATATCACCATCTGGCCTCAAGGTTTGCCGTCATGATCTATGGCACAGAGTCATTTTACTTCGGCGTCATAGGCCACGGCACGAGCTCAGGGTCTAAAGATGGGTTTTTGACGTTCAAAGATATAAATATGAAATTTTGACAAAAAAAAAGGCTAAATTAAAAAATGTGTGTTTGCGCCAGGGGAGAAGAAAACATGTGCTCGGTGACCTTTGTCGGTTGGTCAGTCCGACACCTACTACTTTTAACGGCACATGCACCAACACACGCGGTGCCGGGAACAGGCTAAACTAGTTAGCACTGAGTTAATCAAAACAAGCCTCCCTCCAACCAACAGTAGCTTTCCTTCCAACTACTTATTTTTTTCTTCTAAAACTTCTCCTCAATAAGGCCCAATCTTTTTTGTTAATTTCTTATGATTCATAGGTATACCTAGATACCTAAAAGGAAGGCCACCTAACTTGCATCCAAACAATTGTGTATACTGTTGTTCACAATCCTTAGCTGGTCCATAACAAAACAACTCACTTTTGTGAAAAATAATTTTCAGCCTCTATAATTGCTCAAAGGTACTAAGTACTAGCTTAAGATCTTTGGCTTTGATCGTGTCATGATCTAAAAACATAATAGTGTCATGCTTATACTGAGGATAGATAGACCATCCTCTGCCAGGTGAGGGACAACACCTCTGAATTCCCATTAGACTTAGCTCGAAAAATCAAGGTTGCTAGCATATCTGCAACTAGATTAAATAAGATAGGAGACAAAGGATCACCCTGTCTTAGTCCTTTCTTAGTTTGGAAGAAATTTCCTACATCATCGCTGACTTTAACACTAACACTGCCTCCCCTCACAATTGGATCAATCCATTTGCACCACCTTTGCTAAAAACCTTTCATTCTTAAAGTCTGCTGTAAAAAAGGACCATTTCACCTTGTCATAAGCTTCCTCAAAGTCTAGCTTTAAGATTACCCCGTCTAACTTTTTCCTATGCATTTCATGTATGGATTCATGCAAAATGACTACCACTTCCAAAATATTCCTACCTTTTCATAAATGCTGACTATGATGGTTGAATCACCTTTTGAGTCACTTGGGCAATACGATCGGTCATCACATGAAAATCTTGAAGCTGGCATTTTTAACAAACAAATAGGTCGGAATTGTTGGATCTATGTAGCTTCCTTTTGCTTTGGTAATAATGTAATTATACCAAAGTTAAGGCTAAATAGGGGAAGGTTACCTTTGTGAAATTCATTAAAGAGAGGCATGAGATCGTTTTTTTATTAAATCCCAAAAAACTTCGTAAAACTCGGCTGGGAACCCATCAGGCTCTGAAGCCTTATTATGCTCCATTTGAAATATAGCCTTTCTAACCTCCTTTTCTGAAAATTCCGTCGTTAAGACGTCATTTTTCTAACTGTGAACCCTGTGCAATGCTATATGTGAAGGACTCTATCATAGAAAATTTATTACTATCCAATTCTCCAAAGAGACCTTTATAGTAATTGGTGATGAATTTTTTAAGATTTTCATCACCCGTGATTGTACCTCCCTCTTGCTCCAAATGGAAAATCCTTGTTTTCCTATGTTTTCCATTGGCCACTAAATGAAAATACTTTGTATTGCAATCACCAGACAACAACTTAGTTGTCTTGGCTCATTGATACCATTTGATCTCCTCTTCCCATAGCAGGAGTACAAGTCTCTCTTTATAGTAATTTTTAAGATCAATTTCCCTACTACTAAGACCATGTAACTCTGCTTTTTTATCTAATTCATCAGCTTTTCTAATCAACTCTGCTTTTTCTTTCTTGTACTTGCCACTTACATTCTTGGCTCAACCCCTTAGGAAATGCCGAAGCCTTTGGATTTTATGTTGCCATTTCTGTAGCGGAGTTTTTGCCTCCCAACTCCTTTTCTCCAAACATGAACAAACAACTCATAAAAATCACCCCTTAGCAACCAATGTATTTCGAATTTAAACCCTGGTTGCTTGTTTGCATGAGTGCCATTACCAGTATCTAAAAGTAACGGAGTATGATCTGATATTTCCCTTGTCAACGCTTGTACCATCACAAGTGAAAATTTAGACTCCCATTCCGTACTCACTAAGATCCAGTCAAGCCTTTCATAAGTTGGTGTTTCTCTGGTATTGATCCAAGTAAATTTTCTGTTTGGGAGATCAAGTTTGATAGCATTAAATAGGAAGGGCCACCCATCCTCGTAGCGGTCATGTTCTTTTCTTGTGGGTTTCTAATAATATTACACGACTGCCTAGGATTAGAAGAACATATATACAAAAAGTGTCTGTGTATCTGCATGCTTACGACAATAGTATTTTTTGGACACATTCTATGGTCATATATAGGAGATATATGACCTACACTACCTAGTGGACACATACTTGTCAAGTGTGTTGTCTTTTTCCCCTCTACCCAAAGGCACCATACTCTGAATTCTAGGTAGTGTGTCCACTAGTGTTGCCCTATTTTGGTGCCTTTGGGTAGAGGGGAAAAAGACAACACACTTGACAAGTATGTGTCCACTAGTGTTGACCTCAAATGTCAGGTATCGGTTCAAACCCACATTCACTTTAGGCATGTTCAACAAGTCTTCTATTTCCTAATCTTGTGAAAAAATAAACTTCATAAGGTTATCCCCCAAAAAGAGATTATTAGTGTTCAAATTACGGTTATTGAGTAGATCGCTTCGATGAAATCTCGCTTTCATCATTACATTTGTGCTGAAACTTTCCTTAAGGATAGAACTCCATACATGTGCTCGGACCATACTGAATGAATCTGTGTTATTAAAGCATAGAATCGGTGATGAGCACTTAAAAAAACATGAATAAGTGCAATCTCATGTTTGTAATATTTTGAATTTCCTATGAAATTTTAAGAATGACGTCATTACCTAAATTCTACTTTTCAATGTTATTACATACACCAATTCTCAAATTTATTTGAATACTAATATAAATCCAAGTCTCAAGTGTATTACAAATGCATCACATGATTGATTTTGGAATATTTGTAATTAACATCTACAATACTAAATAAATACACTATGAAGATATATTTCATGGTAGATTTTAATGGAGCTAATTTGATGTTGTAGATGTTTGTGCATTTTGTCTATAAATTAGTCAAAGCTAGAAAAGTTTGATTTATGACAAAACTGAAACACATTACATTTTAGAATAGAGGGAGTACCTTACATGTAAACATACTAATGCAATCTAGAATACATTGTATACATACACACATCTTCTATGTGGCATAATCATATGTGAGGGAACAAAATATACCAGCATTCCTCACAGAAAATAGATGGTTACTATAGATGTTTCCAACATCCAAGCAAACACTAAGTTATTGAGCCATACTAGATGATGATGCAAATTCTTGCTCCAAGCTATAGTACCCATACATCATTGGAATTGTTAAATGTGTGTCATTGACAAGGACATCAATATATTCATGTGGGTGTTGAGCTTCTAAGAATAACAAAGGTTCTATTTCTCCATCCTTTTGAATTAAAAGGTGTGTTTTGTTCTTTAGCCTCTTCGATCTTAGAAATTGCAATCTCATATCTACTTCTTTCATACTTGGTCTATGTCCTCCTTTGGATCTTAAACATGCTTCTGTAAGTGCGGCAATATCACTAATCTCTTCTTGGTTTGCCTCTTCCACAACTTGACAATCCACTATTTCCATGAGAGCACCTTCCTGAAGTCCTTCAATGAAGTAACGAGATAAGCTTTGTTTTGCACCCAAGTCATTGATAAAAATTGGCTTCTTTCTTGTCAAAAGTTCCATAAGTATCACTCCGAAACTATACACATCACTCTTCTCAGTTAGTTGACCAGTATGATAATACTCTGGATCCAAGTAACCCAATGTTCCTTGGATATTTGTCACCACATGAGTCTCATCAAGTGAAAGAGATCTTGAAGCACCAAAATCAGAAACTTTTACCGTGAAGTTGTCATCCAAGAGTATATTGGAAGACTTCACATCTCTATGAAAAATGGGTATTGAAGCAGCTGAGTGTAGATATGCAAGTGCTCCAGCCGCTTCCATTGCAATCCTAATGCGATCATCCCAAGATAGCAAGCATGTTGTCGCAATATTTTCATGAAGAAGACCGTGTAGAGTGCCATTTGATATGAACTCATAGACTAGCATGGGTACCTCATCTTCTAGGCAACAACCAAAAAGTTTCACAACATTGCGGTGAATGATTTGAGACAAAATAACAACCTCATTGATAAACTGGTCTATCTCTATTTGCTCCACTATTTTGGATTTTTTTATGGCCACAACACGCTGATCTGACAGAATCCCTTTATAAACTGTGCCATGACCTCCATGACCTAGAACACGAGTAGCGTCAAAGTTTTTGGTTGCCTCCTCTAGTTCATCCAAGGTGAATATCTTTGTGCTATTTGCAGTGCTTTCATTTGATATTAATTGCTCCAAGAGTAGACCTTGATTTTTCTTGAAGTATGCTCTTCTGATTCTCCTTTTTATATCTTGTTTCCACTTACCGACTAGTAGAATCACACATATTGCAAAACATATGGAGCCAAGTCCACAAGCAAGCCCAATTGCAATCCCTACATCCGTGAAATGTGAACATGAATATTTTGTGTAATCAATTTTGATGGATAAATACATGACTCACCGAGAATTAGATTACGCTGTTTAGCTGACATGACACATTTGTTCTTTTTTGGATCATACACTTTTCCATGAGAGCAACCTGTACAATTGAAGTCTTCATCAAAATTGTGGTATATTCCATTGCTTTTTTGGAATAGATCACTCATCAATATTTGTGTTAGTAAGATGGATATATGTTGGTGGGCAAGTAAAGTATGCATGGATTTATTGTTGTTTCTCAAAAAAGAATGTATATATGTTGGTGGTGCAAGTAAAGAATGCATGCATTTATTGTTGTTTCTCAAAAAAGTAATGTGATGTGTGTGATTATGTAGAACCATTGGTAGTGCATGTAGTTGTATGACCTTGTAAAGACATGTAGAAGTATAGAATTGTAAGTTACATAGTAAGATGCATCATGTAGTATTTTGTTGCATTCCAAAGTTACAAAAATCATAGTATTACTAATTGGATACTCTTTTTTAGAATTATATACTGATCCTCATAGACATGGTAGAAAAAAAGATAAAGTGTAGAAAACCAAAAACATTTGGCCATCAATTAGGGTATGCACAATATCTTGAGAACAATAGCTAGTGTATCTATCCTATTTTAAAATAAAATCACCCCTTTTATGTATCGTTAGGAAAATAGTCTAAAGTAATCACCCTACAAGCCTATATCTAAGTTACCCTCTTCTGCCTGAAATATAATCTAAAGTAACCTCTAAATTTTCATACAACTTACCCACATCAACCATTTTGTAAGATATAATAAATTAAGCTCCTCAAATTTGCATCTAAATTAAATACATGTGCTATCATATAAAATAAAATAAAATTATCCCTTAAATCTACATATAAATTACTTAAATATGATAATTCCTAAAAAAGGATACCATAAAGTACCGAAATACGCTTCTAAAATACCCATTTTGAGAATTATTAGTATATATAAAAATACTACTCAAAATATCCAGAGATCCATATAGACATGCATAAGTATAAGTATAAATTTCTACAATTTATCGATGTTTCTTTAACAAATCACATAAGAACAATGATACTAACAATGAAACCTGAATTATATTAATAATCCATGAAAATGAATTGTGTGAGTTGCTACATATGTTAGATAATTTGTACATCTTAACTAAAATATTATAACATACACATAATTCTTTGATAGAGTAAAATTGAACATCTTAAGCATTGAGGCACCGACTGAACAAATGCAAACGCTAGTGTAGAAACTAAGAGGATCTCTTGCATGCCCTCTAAACCCATTCCTACCCTAAATGTGAGGGGGCCCCTACTCAAACCCTCAAATGTGAGCCCCTCTCCCCCCCTAAAAAACCCTCTTCCCACCCCTTATATCAGGGATCAAGTAGGTTCCCCATGTGCAAGCATCATGTACCCTGTCATGATCATGTATGGTTTTGCTGATTTAGATGACAACACAAAGCACTATGACTAACATGTATATTAAGATATGTTATAAGTGTTCTACTAGGTCCTAGTGATGCAAAAGAAGTGATTGTGAAGACTAGTAAAGAAATAGAGCCAAAACATGCAAGTGTTCATAATAAGTTGCACATGCAGATGGTCCTACGGCCATGAAGTTGAACGCATTGGACAATCAGTAGATCATCTAGCTGCATCCAATGGAGAAGCCACTATGCATGTCATTGGATTTTTTGTCAGTGGAGAAAAATAATGTGCTAGACAATCTACAGTGCCAATGACATGTGAATATTCCACACTGGATGATATCATCCGCCAAATAATCAATACAAGGTGGTGAATCATCTGGGGTGCAACATTAAGTGTGAGAACTATTCCATTGAAGGCACCATACATCCACTAGCATGAATAGTGTCATCAACGGATCGTCCGGTAACCAATAAGCATGCCATCGTGTGGTTCAACACACCAAATGGTTTAGCCAAACAGTAACAATGGCCACAAAGAGATCATCTGATCATGCGACTAGTTGTGGTGGTTGGGCTATATATATGGACTCCCATGGCTAGCTTGCCTGTAGTTGTTGGAGCGTCCCAAGGCTACTGAAAGATAGGGCAAACTATCCTACACTCCCTGCACCTCGCAAGTGCATATATATCACATCCAACGCTAGGATAGACCTCTTGTTCATCTTTGTGAGGGTTAGGCCTTAGAGCTTGAGAGCTTTGAGAGAATGGCCTATTGTGCCCTTGTAATCTTGGTGAGCTAGATCACTTGAGGTTTTGGTGAACAATCTTCCAATGACGTCAACCCTTTGAGCTTGGTGTGGATAGCTTGGTGTGAGGAGAACAAGGAGATTCCTTCCTTGGTGGAGGATCTCCATAGTGATGATGCTTGGTGAACGATGATAAGTTAGGCAACAAGTGGTTAGCCTTCTTGTCTTACAACACTTGCCTTGGTTGATGATTGTAAGGAAAATGGACCCTTGGCCCATTTAGTTTGGATTTTGGTGTTTGATGATCAATAAGACCAAATTGGACTAATGTATTTGCAAGTGTTTGTTTTGTAGTCCAATAGGGTGCAAGAGTGTTTTGGATTTAGGCAACGATGGGATCTGGATGATCAACACCTCAAGCAAGACATTTGAAGCTACTAAGAAGACCTATAAGATCATGCATAAGTCCAAGACACAAGATGGAACCAAGTCTGGTGCAAAGATCTCAAAGAAACAAGTGAAACATGGGTTTTGGGTGAACGGACGCTGCACTGGACGCCCTGACCGGACACGTCCAGTGCTAAACCCTAGTGTGGGTACGCTGCCTGTGTGACCGGACACTGAGTGCACAACTAACAGGACATGACGGTGTCACTGTTCGACAACTTAGCACTCACCGGTCGCATGGACCAGACGCGGGGACTGCCGAGTCCGGTGGCTATGTAGAGAGGTTCCAGACGGGCGCTACACCGACCGGACACATCCGGTGGCTATGATCGGACGCCAGCAGCGTCCAATCAGTTCAACGCGCCAACGGCCGAGTAACTATTGAAGGTGACCGAACGGATCCGATGCGAACGACAGTCGCGTTCGGTGCTAGCCAGGAAGCAGAGACTTGGCTTCAATGGCTACTTTCTCCATCAGGCTTATAAATAGACCCCCCCAACCAGTCATTTGAGGCATGGAAGAGTGAGGAAACATACCAAGGGTGTTGAGACACCATTTTAGAGCTCTCCACTTGCTAAGTGCTTAGTGATACATTCGGTGATTAGCGTAGGTGCTTTGCAAAGTGCTTAGGTTAGTTAGACCACTGCTTATGCGCTTGCTCTAGGTTTAGGCCTAGTGTTTAGTGAGGTTTGCATACCTCTTACCACTCGGTGCTTGCGTGCACCATTGTTGTACACCAGAGGGGCTTGTAGTCTTGCGAGATCACACCAACCGCGTTTGTGGTGTGGCCGCCACCATGTGCGGAGGGAACAAGGCCCGTGGCATTTCGGCCGGAAGCTTGATAGTGAAGATGGCAGGGAGCATCTGGGAGAGGCTTGCCAGAAGGCACATTGGAGACCCACTTGCGCATGGGGAAGGCTCAAGGCTATCCATGGAGTTACCCAACCAAGAGCTTGGCCCTTGCGAGGGATTTCTTGCGAGGGGCTCCAACAAGGACTAGGGGGAAGCTTGCGCGCTTCTCAATACCTCGGTAAAAATACTGGAGTCATCGATGGAAGTTTGCATATCTCTACCCTACTCTTTAGCTTCCGCATTTACATTGTATACATAACTTGTTTTGCGGTAGAGATAGCAACACTAGCAAAACCATAGTTGCACATCTAGATAGTTTATCTTTTGCATAGGTTTTGCTAAAGTTAGAAAAAGAGGCCATAGATTGGAGTTAGAGTTTTAAGTTACCTAATTCACCCCCCCTCTCTTAGGCATCACGGTCCTTTCAATTGGTATCAGAGCCGGTTGGCTCATCTTTGGGCCTTTGGCTTTACCGCCATTGAGCCGACGTTATTTAGAGTGGGAAGGATGGATACCTCTAGGCCTCCGCACTTTGACGGCACTAACTTTCCTTATTATAGTGCTAGAATGGCTTGCTACCTAGAAGCGGTTGATCTAGGTGTTTGGAGAGTCACTCGCGGCAGGATGAAACCCCTTAAGAATCCCGAGAAACCAACCGCGAGTGATGAAAAAGAGATTCATTTTAATGCTAGAGCTAAAAATTGCTTATATGAATCTTTTAGCTTGGATGTTTTTAACCAAGTATCCACTTTACAAACGGCACATGAAATTTGGTTAAAACTATATGAGCTCCATGACGCCCCAAGTAATGTCCATGAGCAAAAATATTGCCTAGCTAAAACAACCTATGATTCCTTCAAAATGAATGAAAATGAGCTTGTAAAGGACATGTATTCTCGTTTGAATCTAATTGTCAATGAGCTCAATTCCATAGGGTTGACAAAGCTAGGTGATGCGGATATTGTGAGGAAGATCATCTCCGTGCTACCACATTCAAGATATGCAAGCATCGTCACCATCCTCCATAACTTGGTGGACTTTAGCAAAATGACCCTGGCCATTCTTATTGGCAAGCTAGTGGCATATGAGATGTCACGCAAGATGGGTCAAGAAGAAGCCACTTCATCAAGCAAAGCCACCGCTCTCACATGTGACGAGCGAAAGAAGATGAAGGGCAAGAAAGTTGAGTCAAGCTCAAGCTCAAGCTCCTCAAGTGAAGATGAAGAAGAAGATGAGGATGATGATGAATCAAGTGATGATGATCAAGCCTCCACCTCCTCCAACTCCTCATTGGATGATGAAGAAACAATTAAGCTTATACAAGGAGTAAAGAGGATGATCCGCAAGCTCAATGTCAAGGGTGTGCAAATCCAAATTGAAGATTGCATCTTCACTAATCAAAGAAGAGAGCAAAGAAAGAAAGGATGCTATGGATGTGGCAAGAGAGGGCACTTTGTTGAAGATTGTCCAACCAACAAGCCCACACCCAAGGACAAAAAGAAGGTAAAGCGCCAAGCCCTCACTTCAATCAAGTCTTGGGATGATTCATCAAGTGAAAATGAAGCCCAACACAAGAGGCATGGCTACAAGCAATCATCATCAAGCACTTCACGTGTGTGCCTTATGGCACGAGGTAACAAAAGTTCTAGCTCAAGTGATAGTGATAGCGATGATGAGCTACCTTCTTATGATCAACTTGTGCAAGATAATCTTAAATATGCTAAAGCTTGCACTAGCCAACAAAAGAAAATAAATGATTTAAAAGCAAAGGTAGATAGCTCACAACAAGCTTATAAAGTTTTGCTTGAACAATATGAAACTTTTGCTAATCTTAATGTTGAGCTATCCACTAAAATTGAGCAATTAGAGGCTAGTGCAAACACAAAAGAATGCACATTCAATGATGAGCAACTAGTAAAGAAAAATGAGAAATTAAAAGAAAAGTTAGCTAGCACACAAGATGCTTACAAAAGTGTGCTTGCTAAAATGGAAATTATGTGCAAACATTGTGATGAGCTAATAACTAAAGTTGCTAATCTTGAAGCTGTCGGTACAACCCCCGCTAAGGCACCTAAAAATAAAAGTTCAATCTTTGATATGCCTAAAAAGGATGCCTCTACTTCTTGCATTGATTTATTGGACTCACCCCTTTGCAACCAAGTTCGTTTTGAGAATGTGTTTGTAGAAACATATACACAAGAGGTTGCAATGGAGAATGAGCAACTAAAGCAAGAAGTAGCTCGCCTCACCAAGGACTTGACTCAAGTGCAAGGCAAGACAAAGCAAGCCCAACCTCATCAAGATAACACCATCAAGGGAGTGAAGAAGCTTGATGAGGGAAAAACCGTGGTTTGCTACGTGTGCCACAAGAAAGGCCACAAGTCCTATGAGTGCAAGGTGAAGAATGGGGGACAAGGCTTGTTGCTCATCCTACGTGTGCCACAAGAAAGGCCAAAAGTCCTATTTGTCCAAAAGAGGTTTGTTGACCATGACAAGGCATGTTGACCAGGAGCATATCCTTTTTGGAGCTCCAATGTGGGCTATGGATTGCATTTTGGGAACTAATACCATGAGATAAATCTTTGTCTCTAGGAGTTTGCTCTCTCATGACTTGCTCTTTACCTTACACATTTGAGCTTCTGCATTGTGCTTGATTTTTGTGACCTATAGCTTTCCTAGATTAGCATAGGCTAGTTGGTAGGATTAGCTATAGGATGCAAAACTCGTTGTGGGTTGGCTAACGTAGAGCACACTAGAAAAACCTAAGGTGTTTTATGTTTTTTCTAGTGTAGATCAAGCTCAGCCTAGGTTTAAGTTTTTAGAGACCTAACTCGTCCTCCTATTGGGTATAGGACTCATGTGTGCAAACAATACCTAATTCACCTGACAATAGCGCCAGGCCACTAGAAAACAAGGGAAATGTCGATGTTTCATCACCTATAGCTTGCCACGGGGGTACCCGAGGCAGTATGTTCGGACTTCGGCATATGCTGAACTCGATGGTTAACGCAAGAGACAGTCGATTTATCCTGGTTCAGGCCCTCGATCGTAGATCGAGTAATAACCTTACGTCTAGTCGGCGTTAGCCTTTGCGTTGGATTGATTGTGATCTATTGTGTTGTTTTTCCTTAGGAGCCCTGCCCTCCTTTATATAGTCAGGAGGCCAGAGTCCTAGTCGGTTTACAATGAGATTTCCTAATAGGATTACTTAATAGTTCTACTACTAAGATTACATGGGAAGAATCCTAGTTGGACTAGATCTTCTCTCTCCCTTGCGGGGTATCCTGTGGGTCCCGCATCGACAAGCCCCCGAGCACTTCATGGTTGAGCTCTGAAAGTCTCGCTTTGCTCCTTCAAGTCTTGTTGAGTAGGAACAAAATGTCATCCGAGTGCTTTCTGGAGTGAAACCTTGTAGCGCTTCTTGGGATCTTTGGGTGGTGAGTGCTTTTTGAAGAAAAAGTGCATCCATCTGGTTGTAGCCCCCGAGCCTCTTGCTATTTGGAACAAGGAGCTGGAGGATCTTGTCTTGAAGTTGCTCTGATTGTTCGTTGAAATTTTATCAAAAAGAACTCGAACATGGCTCGTTCCGGGTTCTTTTTGTTGTAATGTGTTGAAGTGGTTTGCGTTGAGGAAGTCTTTTGGTGACGTGCGCTTTCTCGAAGAAAAAGTGCACTCGCTGAGTGTAGCCCCCGAGCCTCTTGCTATTTGGAACAAAAAGTTGGAGGGTCTTGATCCTTTATGTTGTTTGAAAATTTGTGTTCTGAAGTAGTCCCCGAGACTTGGATTATGTCATCATCCGAGTTGTTTTGCGGCATCTTTCCGAAGCAGTCCTTTAGTCTTGGATTAAACCATCATCCGAGTAGTTTCGCGGTATGCAGCTTCCGAGCTTATGTCCGGGTCCTTTTTGGGTGGAAAAATTGCACTCACTGAGTGTAGCCCTCGAGCCTCTTGCTTTTGCTTGCAAAAGTTGGAGGGTCCAGATTCTTATCTTCAAAAAATTCTGGGCCGAGTTCTTCTCTTTAGAAAAGAAGTCGGATGAAAAGCCTTGATGTGTCGTCGGTGTAGTCTTGAGTTTCTTGTATTCTTGGTCCTTTGTATTTGGTTCCTAGCCTCCTGGAGTAGTTGAAAGCGAAGGCCGAGCTCCCTAGCTTAGTGTTGATTAAGCTATGATGCTGGCCGAGCCCCCGAGCGTATATCCGTGTTGTTTTGTTCAGGAAGAACTCGGATGCATGGTTTTGGCATATTCTTTGGTAGTCTGCTATTGTCAGATGTAGTTGTATGGTGGTGGTTGAGTGTAAATGCCTTTTGTTCACGGGTTGTACTGCGCTGGTATATTCTTCCGAATATGCCCGTCTTCGAGTACTGCTTCCTCTTGCCTAAGTCATCCATTATTGTGTCCTGTCTTTTCACTGTGTTCTTTGTTAGGCTTATTTCGTTAGTACTCCTAGTCCATGTGCGCCGCTCCTTTGGTCTATAAATACTGTCCCGGAGTGCTTGTTTTCATTCATTAGACATTCTGTTGAAACCTTCGCGGTTATGAACATGGTAGTTTGTGAAGTAGAGCAGCCCCCGGGCATATTTTGTAGTTCCTGTGTGTCTTGTCGTAGCTGGAGGAAGTCTTGTGATAGGGATTAGAGGTAGGCTAATCCCGCGACAGCATTGTGCCAGGATGTACGTGGTGGTAGTTGGAGGAAGT